>NW_006781950.1:503764-523524 GCF_000442215.2 Lipotes vexillifer | reverse complement strand
TCGGAAGAGAAAAAAATTCAGGCTCAATCAGGTCAACATGTGCTCATTAGCTCTCCTACACATGTATGCATACCTACCCCTCAAGCCCCCTAGAAGCTTCACTAGTTCAAACTTCAAAGAAGGTTCGCTCTCCAGCCTTTCCTGTGTGGATGGATGGGAGGAGAAAAGGCAGTGTGAATTAAAGCAAGGAATCATTATTTCCCCATACTGCCATCTTAGGAAGTTTGGAAGTGGTGTTTAGGAGATACTGGCTGTTTGTCCCTCTTATAAGATGTTGTTAACCAAAGCTCTGATGTCAAATAGGTGAATACTCTTTGGGAGCCATGTGCCCATTAACAGATCAGGCATCTTCCCCCTAACACTTTGGATTGGGATGAGGAATTTGAGGACCAGCATCCTGGTCCCACATTTTAAAGAGATCACCCTTCCTGAGCCCAAGCAAAGCACCTCATTCTTGCCTTAAACATATATCTTTTGCCATTTTGGAATGAAAGGGACAGAGGCTTCAATCATGCTGTTGAATTTAAATTGGTTCCTCTAGGATTTCAACTTATTGGTCCTCATCCTACATCTCTGGGCCACAAAAAAATGAAACTCATCTAATGCTCTCCTACCCAGAAGGTTTTTGAAGACTGGAAACAAATTCATGGTCAAATATAATATTCAAGTATCTTGTTTACAGTATGTCAAACACATGATTTCTGGAAATACACAAGCAATTAACTGAATTTTTTTGTTTGGACAGAAATGACTTCAGACTTGTATATCCTCCTATGAATTGATCCATCATGAGGATGAGTTCAAGAATACACATTCCTAGGACAAACAACAATAGATCCCTTGACAATTGTAAAGACGCCCAAAGTCACAAACACCATGACATACAATTTTCCTTCTTAAAATGCAGCTTTTGCACTGTCTTCTTTAGGAGTACTTCTCCACAGGTCCAAGAACTACAATAAATACCATAAAACAAGAGGCAAACTTTTGTGTGTATGTGCTTTTTTTCTGGGGGGAAAAAATTCATAACTTTTAAAAGATTCCTAAAAGGGTCCATGACCCATCAAAAATTAAGAACACTTGAATTTGTTCGTGGCTCACATATGGAATATGAGCAAGTCTACAATACATCTTACACAGCAAAAAAAAAAAAAAAAAAAAAAAAAAAAATGGAGGAGGATTCATGACACTTTGCTAGTAAATAAGCTAATGTGACATTCCAAAATTTTTATTTTCTTTTGAAGAACTAGAATTTCTTAGACCTGTGTTAGACACAAATGGGGTGACAGCTCAGCTGACAATGATATCTCCAGAAACCATGCCTGTCCTCTGATTCCCTTCCTCCAACAAAGACCCCCTTCCTATTGGCACTTGATCCAAGCTAAGCAAATCAGAATAATTCCCTGAAATTTTTCAGGCTGAAAATCTTGAGGAGGAAAGAGAATGAGAGAATGGAGATTACATCTAGAAAGAAGCAGAAGCAAGAGGTTGAATAAAGTCCTAGGAACATGGGGGTCCTGGTTCCATTGTCTCCTCTTTACCCTACATACATAAGCTGCAAAACCCCCCTTTTTTTCCTACTTGCAGTAGGTGAAGTCATGTTTCTGTCATTTGCAACTAAAAGAGTCCTGAACTCTTTATTTTCAACATCAGCTCTACCAGTTATCTTCATTTTCAGGCTCCTTCTCAGTAAAGGAACAAAGATAACCTCACAAGAAGAGGATACCTGCCCTGGCATGTTCTTAGCGGAGCTCATTCTCTGGGTAAGTGACTTGCCTCCACAGATGAACCTCATGTGCAAAAATTTCGTATTCACGTCTAAGAACAATTACAAATTACCATAAGACATGGGCCCTGATGGTTCTCAACAAGTTGAAAGAAAGAGACTATATAAAGCAAAATGATTAAAAATGTGGCTCTGGAAATAAATCCCCTGAGTTTGAATCCTTGACAAGTCACTTAAATTCTCTAAGTCTGAGTTTCATTGCCTACAAAATAAACAAAATAATAATAAAGCCAAGTGCATAGAAGAGTTGTGAAGATTGGATAAAACCATGTATACAAGGCACATGTTATGGACTTGATATTTACAAGCATTCTCTAAACATGGGCCATAATATTATGATTGAAGCTTCAAATGTTTGCTTCTTGAATGCCAGTATGTGAAAGCTATACATATATACATGGCATTTGAAAGGAATTTAGACATTATATGAGATGCTGAATGTTCATGAAGGGTTTCCAGCAAACACTCACTTTTATATTGTCTTTTGACATCTCTGCCTCCAGGCTTCTGAGGCTATGGAGAGTGTTAAAGTGATCTTGCACAGCAAATTAGTCACCAAGTTAAGTCTCCTGATTCTAAATTCTATAACGTATCCACTTTGCTTTGTTTCAGTGCATTGCTGTTGATTTGGGATATGGTTATTTAAAAATTCTTTGCCCCTCCTTCCATCTTGAGATAGAGTCTAATTCTCCTCTCTTGAATATGGGTTGGTCCTAGTGACTCACTTCACTAATTTCTAAGGCAAACTGCTTCTGTCTGGATCTCTCAAGGGATCTTTGCCCTTGGACCCCAGCTGCCATACTATTAGGAATCCCAGACCAGATGGATAAGCTCTATGTAGGCCAACAGCCTCCAGCTAACAGCATCCTCTGAAACCCTAACTGGAAGCCAACACTGGCTGCCAGACTCTGAAGAAGCTTTCAAGAGGCTCCAGAGACCCAAGTGAGGATTACCAAATTGAGCCCAGTCAACCATCAAACTGTAAGAGATAATAATAATATATTGTTGTTGTTGTGTGCCATTAACTTTGGGATGGTTTGTTACATATCAACAGATATGTACATAACAGAATGGGAGCAGGGGTACAGAGAGAGCACTCATACATTTGGGCACTATTTGTAGGTGTAGGCAACAAACTTCACAGAACCAACTGATCCCCTGTAGGCAAGGCTCAACTGCTCTGCCCACACATAAAAGGAATATAGTGCAAGCTCTGATGATTTGTCTTTGCCTGTCTAATATCAAGTCACCCTGTGCATTTTGCACCAAGAGAAGAATAGAAGAGCTTGCTTTGCAGGAAACAAATCCCCCATAGTCCATTCCTTTCCATTCAGCGCATAGTGCAGCAAAAATGTCGGGAGCAGCTGAATGCAATGGCCTTTCCCCACACTCTAAAAATAATGGATGCTCAGTGCACTCTGAACGTATGTGTATGGATGAGTGGGAGAGCATCCCTCTCCAGCCCAAGATTCATTGCTCCTCTTCCCAACCCTCTACTCTCTCACCAACCCCAACTCTACCACCTCACCTCATTGCTCAAGGATCTTTACGGTCTATTATTTTCTTATTCCTTCAGCTTTCATTTCTCCATTGCTACTAGATGCCCCCTTTCCTTAGACAGCTTAAATCTTTGCCTTCTAACAAAAATAAACTTTCCTTTACCTTATTATTTTCCTCTTGCTCTTCAATCAACAAATATCTGTGAGCCTGCCATGGCCCAGTTACTACATCATGTGCTGGACTTTGGAGATGCCATCAAGGAGTTCCCAGACCAATAACGGAGCTCAGGTGCCAAGAAGCTTCTCTTCACAAGGAATCTTCTTGCCGTAAGTTCAACTCTCTTGGCTGTCTTCAGTGAAGACTATTCTTCACTGTCTGATCACAATTTTCCCTGCTAGGACCTCACCTCTAGTCCCACCAGCTCACTGCAACTACTCTTGCCAAGGTCTTAGTTGCTAAATCCATAGAGCTGATTTCATCCCTCACCTCACTTACCTAACAAACACTGTTAACCACACTCTCGAACTTAGAATTTTCTTCTCCTTTCTCTTCTTTACATTAAACTATATGAAGTAACAGATTTTGTAAATCAAAAAGAGTCAAATAGCCAAGATTTGGAGGAAGAAAGGATGAGTAGGTGGAACAACAGGGAATTTTTAGGGAAGCGAAACTATCCATATGATATTATAATGATGAATGCACATCACTATACATTTGTCAAAATCTGTGGAACGTACACCACCAAGAGTGAACCCTAATATGAACTATGGATTTGGTTGGTAATGACGTGCTGATGGTGGTTCATTGATTGTAACAAATGTACCCTTTGGGTGGGAGATTTGATGTGCGGGAGGCTGTCTGGGGTGTGATGAGGGCACGGAGAGAGTATAAGGGAGAACTTAAAACTGCAGAGAACTTAAAACTGCTCTTTAAAAATTCAACTATTAATTTTTCTAAAAAGGCCAAATACCAGCAGTTTTACATGGTTCAACCTAACAGTTCTACTCTCTTCCTCTCTGGCTGTTCCCTCTAGGTCTTTTCAGGCTTACCTCCCTCAGTTCCTTTCTTAGCTGTTGTGTGGTATTCTTCAGGGTTCTGTGTTTTCTTCTCATTCGGAGATCCCCACAGGAAAAGGCCTTCTGTCATTAGAATCTTGCATATCAGGCTCCCAAAAATGCTCTTCCACATCTCTTATCCTATGACCTCCAAATACTGGGGGACCACCTCCAAATGCCATGAAGGTTGTAGGTTGCATCTCTGCCAATCTCAGACACAAACACTGCTTCCAAGTTTGGGGAGGATCGAGTGCCAGGAACTTTCCATCAAAGGAAAAGAAAAATTAGCCTTTTAAATTCTTCCTCTCAGATACCATGAATGCAATAGATTCTTTTATGAGAAGATGTCACTTCCCACTACTGCCAAACATCCTTTTTCTTGCTTCTCTTTGGGTTCCTATTTGTGGTTCCAGAGGTGCTCACAAATTAGCACAGTGTTTGCAACTGTTACACATGATATTTTGGAACATTTTGCAATATTAAGCAATTTAAATGATTCAAAATATGTATATCTGTAAACCTAGACATCATGCATGAAAATTGATGCTGATTTTTTACTATCATAGGTTAGGTTTCCTGGGACCAAACTCTGAGATTGAAATTTATTAGAGTTTTACAGGGAAAAAAAACTCAGTGGGGAGGGGCAGTGAGGGAAGCAGGATTGGGCACAGGGAGAAATTAAACTTCGGTGCAGTTGTTGATGCAGAGCCTCGGTCAATACTACTGGAAGCTTCGGAGCAGGGATGGTTGGCCCCTCAGAATTATCCCAGTGGTAGCACCTCAGAACTGACCTACCATTGAACAAAGGCAGTTCCCAGGGAGAAGGCATAACCTAGGGTGAGGCAGGTCCCTTCAGCAGAGAGCAATTCCTGGAGAGGGAGCCATCAGAAGCAAACACAGCAGCAGCTGCAGAAATGAGGCCTCAGTCCTGCAGGGAATCTGGATTGCACATCTTAGTGTCCGTCACGTTGATGTGGGCAGCTAAATAGACTTTAGATGGTAGAATTGCAAATTCTATAATATTTATTAAAATTTTAATACCGTTTGTTTAAATCTTGAAAAATTAAACAATTTTCATTTTATTTTGTTGTTTTTCTTTTTAATTTTCAAAGGAAAGCCTGTGAAAATGACACTAACATGGTTGAAAAAACAATGTATACAAGCCAGAATTTTGGCCAAAAATAGAGAAGTCACATATGTCTCACTGTTTATACTTGGCACTGTGAGATGTGAGTTCAAATGTGCTGCAAGTAATGACATTCTTTGGAAGAACTCAAAGATTACACACAAAATTTTATGGATCTGCTAAAAGACAGAAATCTTGATGAAACACATAGCAAATCTGACCTTATAACTGCTTTGAACACATGATAAGAATGCCCACTAAATACTATTACACTAAAGCAATTAGACTTAACTAAGTCTAAAATAGATGATACATTAGAATAATTATGTGAAACAATAGAAAATCCTCAAATAAAGAGCAAATTGTGGTCTTTGTTAGAAAATGAAATTATTTCTATACTTGTTCTGATTAGTTATTTAGTATGAACTATTGTTTATTATTTATTATAAAAATAAAGAGATCTAAATGTGGATGTTTTATTTTTAAAAGAAATTTGAAGTATTTTCATTTTACAGTAAATTATTTTTCTAGATGAAGAGAAACTACATGTGGAAAAATGCAAAAAAAAAAAGTGGCATTTTAATAAAGAAATTAGGGCTTCCCTGGTGATGCGGTGGTTGAGAGTCCGCCTGCCGATGCAGGGGACGCGGGTTCGGGCCCCGGTCCGGGAAGATCCCACATGCCGCGGAGCGGCTGGGCCTGTGAGTCATGGCTACTGAGCCCGTGCGTCCAGAACCTGTGCTCTGCAGCGGGAGAGGCCACAACAGTGAGAGGCCCGCGTACCGCAAAAAAAAAAAAGAATAAAGAAATTAGAACAAAAACCAAATCTGTTTGCATAGATGTGAAGGAGAAGATTCACCTATAAATAATCCTGAAACTAATTTCTCTAGAGACTGTTTTCTGGCCATTTGAGATCAAGGCACAATCTCAATTGAGACTAAGAATGACAACAAATATAGATAAGTTGTCTCATTGAATAGGAACCCCAAATGCCTGGGGAACCATTACCAGAAGCTAAGAGAGACTGAAAGGATAAGGGTCCAGGCCCAGTAGACCTACTTTGACCTTCTGATAAGATTTCATTAGAAGAAAAATGGGGAAGGATTCTGCTACTTAAAGAAAAAATTTAAGCCACTGATCTAAATTAACAATGTGATTTTTAAAATTTATATTTTTTATTATAAGTATATTTTGAATTTTAAATGTTAATATTTTTTCAAATATTTATTATTTTATACCTACTAAGACCTATCTTTCCTATTGGCCACTGCAGTTTAGGGTGGCATTTGGGAACACAGGGGTAAAAGAGACCACTCAGCTACAAGAATATTGAAAGACTTTACTGGTGTGTGGTATCCTATACTGCAGGGAAGTAAGCCATTGTTCCCATTTTTCACATATATATTTTAATTCAAAATATGACTATAAGTTCCCCAGGCTCCTTCCAGGAGGTGTTCCTTCTCATTAATTCATGTAACAGAAGGAAAAGAAGGTAAAGTCTTTATGATCTCTTGCGTGGGCCTTGAATTTTCTGCTGTTCTATGGTCTATAGCATCCTTAAGAGGCAATGTGCTCAAAGAAGCCAGTGACCCAGATTCAATGTTATCAGTAACTATGGATACTGTTCCAAGTATAGTTATAGCACTTATTCATTCCAAGTTATCAGAGACTAATTTGAGCATGTCAATAGGATAAGATATTGAGTCAAGTTCTTTGTATCCTCAAGTAATATAATTCATGAGTATTTATACACATCAATAAATGTGAAGGAGTTACCAGTTAGAATGCTTTAAGCTTCATGCAATAGAACATCCAACTCAAAATGGCTTAAATAATAAAGCTATGCATTGTCTCATATGACAGGAAGTTGAAGGAAGAACAGTTTTAGTGTTAGTTCAATCTGCAGCCCAACAATATCTTCAAGACCCAGGTTCTTTCCCTCTTTCTGCTCTGCCTACACCAGCATGTTCATCTCAGGCTAACTCCCCTCATGGTCCAAAGATGGCTGTCCAGATGCCACCTGCAAACACAATGCTCTGGAGCAGAAAAGAAACTGCTCGTTTCCATAGATCTCTTTCTAAGAGTACTGAGAAACTTCTCCAGAGGCCCCTCGGAACAAAATGTCAGGGCTATTGGTCAGAATTTTGTAACATGTCCACACTTAAAACAATCACTAATGAGAAGACTGGGACCACTTTTCTGGTTTAAACCAATCATTATCTGCTCCCTGGGACTCCTTAGAAGCACATGGCAGGTAGATAAGTGAACACAATTAGAGTTCTGTTTGTTGCCAAGGAAGGGTAAACAGCTTTTGCTTCTGAATGTCTGAACAACGTCTTAAAATGTGTATTCATACAATCCGTTTCAACAGTTTAGGAAATGGTAAATCTTTATCAGTAGCCCTCACTTTTCTCAAGTCTTTTTATAGTACTTAGTTAGACCAAAACAGCTTGCAGATATTTATCTAAAGAAAGATATTCATTCATCCATCCACTTATTCATTCAGTTAAGATGTTCTGAGTACCTATCATATTCAAGATATACTTCACTTATGGAAGACTCAATAAAGCAAAGTTTATGTCATCACTAAATTTATTATTTGGAAAACACCAAACTTTAAAAATGATGTAATAGTTTCTCATGCTATAATGTGAAGGTGGCTTTCAAATTAAATTCACCCAAGTTCCACAAAATTTTCAAGGTTTCTAGCCTAAACTTACAAATAAAATTTTCTTAAGAGAAAGTAATGGAAACAATTTGGATAAAGTATTGAATTTAAGAGTTACAGGGGAATTCCCTGATGGTCCAGTGGTTAGGACTTGGTCCTCTCGTTGCCAGAGCCCTGCTAAGATCCCACAAGCTTTGCTGTGCAGCCAAAAAAAAAAAAAAAAAGGAAAAAGAAAACAAACCAAAAAAAAAGAGTTATAGGAAATGGTAGATTTATTCCAATAATCCTGATTGACAAATATCAAACATAAAATATTTATGTCTGTAAAATATGGGAATGTGATGATGGGAGAAACCCCAAAACAATGGCATTTATTTTGGGAAGATTATCCTGGAAGAGTTATAATAACAAATTTGAAAACTATTATAGGAATTAGACTTGAGGTTATTTAGTCTAGCCCCTCCATGTACTGATAAGTAGGAAATAAGAGAAGACTCTGCCATTAACTGAAAAATTCCAGGGACATCCTAAGAACTAACCCCAAACCTAGTATTCTCCAGGACACAAAAACTTATTTGTTTTCCTTGGAGATCTGAACCAGGAAGCTGCTTCTCACATTACTCCTAAAAGACAACCCCACCAGATGTATGTCAGGAAAAACCAACTAACTGAATTAAAATATGCAGAAATGCAGGGAAGAGAAGACTAAAGAAGGGAACCCAGAGGGAAATTGTGATGGTATTAAGAATGATTCTACGTTTTTGTTTTATTTTATTTGAACTATTGTTCATCCTGGACAATTCCTGTTTTGAAAATGGGTATCTAACTTATTCTATAAAGAGCTCAGTAATCAAGTAGCAGAAAGGTAAGCATTCTGTCAGCACCTCAATAGCCCATAGGTGTGGGCATTGGAGAAAGGCACGCTCTCCAGGCGGGAATAGCTTTTCCAGGAGAGTAGCTTAATAAGGGGATCCTGACTGGATTTCAGCCCCCTCGTCCCCTTGGCTAGGGGCCCTTGCTCAGGGCACACAACACATAAATGTACACAGTGGCCATGCATATGCTGGAGGAGAAAAATTTGGAATTTCTGAGGTTGTTCACCCAGACCCAGAACTTGAATGCCATGTACAAAGTCAGGTTAAATCCACTCTGCCAAAATCTTTTTTCATTACTGGTATCCTCAACTGTTGGCACAATAATCTTAATCATCTGACCTTTTAGAGGCAATTTCCTCATCTTGGCTGGACAGATCAGGCTAAATGCTACATTTGGCCCTATTTTTAAATTGCCCAGATGGTGTGAATGGGTGTGTGGCGCACGGTGCCCACATAGGCTGGGCTACTTCCAAGGACTATTTGTACCTTGGGTGTAACCAGCAGCTGCAGACAGGAGTGGGGAATGGAAGTGAAGGAATGGTAAGGGTAGGGTCAATGCCTTTCTTATCTGAGTAAAAGTGATTTCACCAATTACCCTGGGAAATGCTGAGCCTTAGTTTGGATTTCAGAGGGGTCACTCTTGGTCACCCATAAAATGGCAGCCAGGTACCCAACTCCCAAGTTCACACATAGTCACACAGCCAAACTGATTCCTTCCAGCCCTACCAGTGCAAATAGTGGCTGGAACTCAGAGACAAGCTTGTAGCTAAAACTGTGGCTTGGGTCCAAGCCCAAGCTAGCAAACTGCAGCAAACTGCAGCCTGCAGCCCAAATCCAGCCCACCATCTGCCTTTGAGCAGCCCATGAGCTAAGAATGGGTTTTTACATTGTGAATGGTTGGGGAAAAAAGTCAAAAGAATACTAATATTGTGTGATGTGTAAAAGTTACATGAAATTCAAATATTCACAAATAAAGGCTGATGGGAACACAGACATGTTCATTTGTTTCCATACTGTCTGTGGCTGCCTTTGCACTCCAATGGCAGAATTGAGTAGCTGCAAGAAACCGTATGGTCACAAAGCCTAAAATATTTACTATTTGGCCCTTTCCGGAAAAAAATTTGTCAATCCTAAGCTAAGACATTAAACATGTTAGAGATGGTAGATAAGAACATCTCAAAAAATAAATTTCAGGCAAACCAATAAGACAAAGGCTATCAAATAGCCACATTCAAGTCTGAACCCATAATTAAGACTCAGTGATTACCCTGAGGATTAAGGTATTAAAAAAAAAGAAGGGACATGCAACGTCTACACTCTGCACTTGGTAAGCATGGAGATAATAACACCGTGTTGCTTGCTGCCACATCTCCATCCTAGGCCACTTCTTAGAGCTGGGCAGGTGCTCATTAAATAGTTATTCAGTGAATGAAAAGGAAGGGAGTAGGAAGAAACATAAAACAGGTGAAGCAAGAGTTGCATAGGGTTAGGAGTGCAAAAGGGACCCCAAGTACAACGACTTGTCTACCCTCATGTAATATGTCATGATTCTTAAAAGGTAATAGAAATGCACGTTTTGGATGCTAACATATCAAATGCTAAGTGTGTGTCCAGGAGACTAAGAAATGACTACGTAACTATGGTGACTGCCATGATGCCCATTCAAGCCCACCTCGTTCCACTCCCTTCCTCAGTCACCAGACACTTGCCTATTTAGTTCAGAGACTAACTTCAGACTTGGAAATTAATGAGGGGAAGGAAATCAAATCTGAACCTCATGAAATAAACAGCACCACTTGTCACTGTTGATCTTTGATTAACTGGCTCTTTTTTCCGAACCAGGGCCTCTCTCTCTCTCTCTCTCTCTCTCTCTCTCTCTCTCTCTCTCTCTCTCTCTCTCTCTCTCTGTGTGTGTGTGCTTGCAGGTGACACCCACACATATCCTTCAGTGTTGGCAGAGATGCTCACTCAGATAACAAATGGAGTTCATGCTGCACATTTTCATCGTCGTGTGTCATCATCACCAAGCAAAACCACAACTATAGGAAAACAAAGCTGTTTGCTGCTCTTCTGTCTCAACTGACATTTCCACCCAGCTCTCACAATTTGTTCTTTGGAGCCAGAGGAGTATTTCAATCTGTCACTGAGATAGCTCTGCCAGTTGAAGTGTAAGTAGAACCCGATCCACCCCTACTCGAAGATAAATTCACCTTTCTGTGACTTTTTGTCCCCTAGAATTCCCAGCATTCCAAAACTTTTCACCGAGTTTACACAGGCAAATAAGGTAAGGAAATGGGCTTGGGAAGTACACATTCTGGCCTTTAGAGTGGCCTCAATAATGAGGTCAGCTCAGAACAGATGAAATATTCTTGGATCATCCATATTTAATCCTGAATGTTTTTCAAGCGTGGAACCCAGTGCCCATACCCTGAAAAGAACAAAAGGCACACTGAGGAAGTGTGCTCCATTCTTCCCTGGACAGTGGCCTGGGTCTCTAAGGGCTGAGAGCCTGGGAATCTTCAAGCAGAAAGCACTCATTCCTTTGGGATGCCAAATCAGAGAAAGTTGGGAGGTCCACCCAATCAGATTCATTCCAGAAGAACCAAACTTCTTCTGAGCACCACTATTGAAAAGCCAAGAGTTAGTGCCTCAGCTAAGGAGATGCAGATAAGGTAATAAACAAGATTCTGGTGTGACTCCCAGACCATCCCATTTGCTGCTGCTTAGGGCAGTGGTCAGGGCCCCCATTATGATGGATCCAGAATTTTCTTTGATTTTTCTCACTCATCCATTATCTCTGTTCCAGACAAGGGGAGAGAGGGGAAAGTGTACTGCTTTAAAAGGAATCAATCTCTTTTATCAGACTGGATTAAAAAAAGTGAATTCAGGGCTGCAGCAAATTACACTCTTCACCTAGTTATGAAGTTAGAACGTGGTGGGAGGTCTGTTAGGTGAAGTCATGAAGTTTTCATTTTATTTCATTTTGCACTTGAGTTTCAAGGTGCTAGAACCTTCTCACAGAACTAGGTTACACTATTTATATTAGCCCAATAAAGGAGCGCTTATTGAGCCGATACATTTAGTGCCGGAGTTTTTACCAACTTATCCTTCTCTAGTTGATTTGGTTTGTCCAATCAAACTCATGAGCTAAGTCTTTCTCGGAGTAACAGGTTTTGGTTATCTTTATTAAGTTTAATGAGCTCCATTTCGACGAAGAAAATAGTCCCTTTGGAGATGAACTCATAACACACCAAATCAGGCCACACTCAAAGCACAATTTGCAATGAATTAATAGGAGTTATTACTTGAAGTATCAGACCAGCTCTTGTGTCTCTTGTTCAAGGGCCTTTCCCTCCCCACAAGAGGATAGCAGTGTGTGTGTGTGTGTGTGTGTGTGTGTGTGTGTGTGTGTGTGTGAGATGACTGATATGCCTGATTTGAATTTTCAACTTGCTCCAAATGCCACAATTTTGTTTGTTGTTGTTCTTTTATTTTAAAACTATTGCAAGCCATTAGCATGTTCAGTTATGACAAGAGCATGACAGGTGAAGAATCTGAAATTGTCTGTCCCCAGCATTCCCATCCTTGAGCTCTTTATGAATCACAGCCAGGCAAAGCATTTATAGAATTTGTTGGGGGCCCAGGGAGAAAAAATAAAAAGAAAGAGCAGCAGTTTAGTAGTCGGATGGGATTTTAACAACAAAGGCAACATTTTCAGAAGTCTTAGACTAAAGGCATGTTTAAAACATAGTCAATACTCCATTAAGAGGGAAGTTGGGGACTTCAATGGGAAATCAACTTAATTTCAACTGTGGCTTACTTAGCGTGACTTTTTAAGATGACTCTAACAGTATTGGTTTTCGTCACTGCACAAATATTTCTAAAATGTAAATGAACTTATAGCTACCAGGTTTTCTTTCACCAGGCTTGGCTGTGTGTATGTTTTACATTCTGTCTCACTAATAAAATGGATTTTTGAGCTTATTAATAGGAAAGTGGAAAACAGAACTGACTCTCTCCTTCTCAGAGTCTGATTAGTACATTTAGACTGACCATTAATTCATAAAGGCATGTGAAATTCATTCATTCAGTCAATAAATATTTGTTACCTGCCAGGCACTGTTCTGGGCACTGGAGATATGGCAATAAACAAAGTAAAGTTCAATCCCTCCTAGAGCTTACATTCTAGTTTGGGGAATTAGACAGTGAACAAATAAATAAGTTTGAAAGTCAGGTATAAGAAATGGTGAAATGCTATGGGAAAACAAACAAGCAAGGAAAGTAGAGGGGGCTTGGGAAGATTTTACTAGGCTAGGAGGTGACACTTGAGCAGGGACGTGAAGGAAATGAAGGAGCAAGCCAGGTAGATATCTGGGGAAGAGCATTCCAGACAGTGGAAACAGTATGTGTAAAGGCCCTGAGGTTGGAACACGGCTGTGATATTTGAGGAGGAATATATCAGAAAGTATGTATATACTTATAAGAAAGAGATTTCCTCAGTCTCGAGTGCCCTTGCAGATACCAAAACCTGGGCAGTAACAGGTCTATAGCAGTGATGACTTTGGTTCTAGGTTCTTCACTGCCACCATCTCCAACCTTCAGCATGTAGCTAAATTTAACACTTTGGGATCAATCCCCAGGCCTGCTGTTGCTGCTGTGCAGCAGTACAAAAGGCCAGGATGAGGGATATGATATCCATTTAACCACCAACATCCCCATTAAATTAGCCATGAGAACTAGTGACTTAGTTAGTTAACCTGAGTTATTGATGGAGTCAAGGCTGAAGTCTGATCTCTCTGATAGAACATTTGCATCACACAGAATGCACAGGTAAGCCCAGCCTGACATCTCAGAGATATAATCCATTGGTCTGATGAGAAGTTGTGACTGAAGCCAAGCAAACAAACCAGAAGTGTACTTTGCTTTGAAATGAAACTAATATTTAAAAGTCTGGATTTTTTTTTCAAGGCTAAACTAGAGATTTATAAAAAGGGTTTATCTCATACCTTTTTTAAATAACAGGCTTTCTCCAGATTCATCACCAGAAGTGAAGCATACCTGCTCTGAAAAACAGTATTAAAGCACAAATTTAAAACAGGCACATGGTAGTTCAGTAATTTTATCACTGGACACAGAACATAATGTATACTTGGTCTCTTTATTTATTTATTTTTGTTTGTTTGTTTGTTCGTTTGCAGTATGCGGGCCTCTCACCATTGTGGCCTCTCCCGTTGCGGAGCACAGGCTCCGGACGCGCAGGCCCAGCAGCCATGGCTCACGGGCTCAGCCGCTCAGCGGCATGTGGGATCCTCCCAGACCGGGGCACGAACCCATGTGCCCTGCACTGGCAGGCGGACTCTCAACAACTGCACCACCAGGGAAGCCCACTTGGTCTCTTTAAATTGGTGTGCTCATCCCCAAATAAGTGAGCTCACAATCAAAAATTATAGAACCACTATTAATTATAAGACTCTTAAAATAATAGCAGCAAATGGCATTGTTTTCTTCATAATTGCCATATCTGAAACTGTAAAAGCATTGCTTCAACCACTGTTCTTAAACCATTTCTTGGTTCACAGTAATAGTGAAAATGGACTTCCCTGTTAACATTTCTACTTTGGTTCTGTTCAGAGTGAGTAAGAAAAATCTGAAGTATGATTCATCTTCAGTAAACCTATTTTTCCCACCAGAAAATAAAACCATTTATTACCAAAGAGGAAATCTTTCCATTTTTTAATTTATTTTTTATCATTGCCCTTTCTAAAAATCCTCCAGCTCTGTCCTTTTCAAATTCAATCTGATAACTTGGATTAAGGAACTCTGTATGCCAAGAGGCTGGCAATTTGGCACATGTGTCAGTATAAATTCAACAGTTTTCATCACCCAAGTACTGCTAAGTTTGACCTTCTTTGAAATAATTTAATTCATGGAATGGAAGCCCATTTAAAAATCAACCAAAGTACAATATCCTCTGAATGGAATTATAAGATTTCTACCCCTCCCCATGTTACAAAAAAAAAAAAATTAGAGAAGACCTCTTTATATACATAAAAGTGAGAGGCAGAATGCTGTACATTTTATTGCAAGCTAAAATATTTTGAAACAGGAAATGGGAGGGAGTTTAGAGGCTTTCAAATTTTGTAGCACCTCATCCCTGGGTAGTGAATTTAAATTTGTGTTATAATAGTCTCTTCCTTCTCAGGTCATTGCTCAGTTTAATTTTTACACATAGTTTATCTATATGACAATAATAATAATAGCTAACATATGTCAGGCATGGTACTATGTGCCAGGGCCAAGCAGAAAAAAAAAGACAAACTTGAGACATGCCCTCATGGAAATGATAGTATAGGAACAGACATTTGTGATCATTATCTTCATTTTATAGTTGAAGAATCAGAGTCTTAGAAAGGCAGTGACTCGCCTGAGGCCAACTAGCAATAGTACTTGAGCCAGGCCTATCTGCCTCTAAAACCTAGACTTCTCCAATGTCTGAATGAATCGAAGCACTGAACAAATTATAAGGGCAGCAGTGAAACCATTCTTCAAGGTCCCCAGACATACTCCAGTTGACCCAAACTGGAGCCAGAAAAATATTCATGGTGTTTCCAGGGTCTGGCCTTGCCTGGTATCTTGAGAACTTTGATGCTATCTCAAAAGCATCAAACACTTTTCCATGTCGATGGACCTCCAGGGTAAACAGGCAACTGAACCACAGAGTTCTGGAGCTCTGAGCCCTAAAGCACAGAAAGTCCCAGAAAGAAGCTCTCACCATTTCTCCTTCTGCCTTCTGTCTTCTAGAAAACTCCTACCAGATGCCAGCCACCCCTGCAGCATGTGGCAAGAATTGTGTTGTTCCCTTCAGAAGTTTCTCGAGACCCATCCCTCATACTCTAATGGATGCTAACATCCCTTTTTCACAGTATCATCACTTCTCCAGTAGATGCACTCTCAGCATTCCGCTGTAGATCTCCATGCAGACAATAAAGAAACCAACTGAGCAAACCTAAAATACATGGAACAGAAAAGGCCCCTGTATGATTCGACTGAAATGAGCTGCTAAACAAATAACCCTTCATAGTATTCAAATAATTTTGACATCAAGTGACCTTATTTCCTGACACATTCTTCCTTGGTGTGGGAGGACTACTTTATTCTTTTGAAATCATATTGTGAAGACTACCTTGAATTCCCATCACAGGGAGTAAGGAAAGCAAGTTGGTTTACCTCCCATTGCTCTGAAGGGATTCCATTGGTCAAAATGACTAATAGGACCAGAATTCATCAAAAAGAATGTCTACATCTTTACAAACTAAAATAAAACAGCATTAAATAGGAACTAAGTGACTCATTTCATGAGCGAGAGACAGTGTTTTAAGGGTTTTTTAAATGTTTATGTCTCACCACTCCCTCCCCCATTCCAACTTATCTCCACCCAAAACCCCCATTTAATCAAAGGGAATGATTTCCTAACCTTTTCTTCTCCATCTAAAAAGTCTTTCGATATCACACTTCACTTGACCGCAATATGCAGGTGAGTTAGAAAGGAGTGGAACTGGAAGCAGATGTCAGGGCTAACAGAATCCGCTCACTTTCAGTTTTCTACCCTAACCTCTCAATCAAGTCAATAAATACATGGTGAGTTTGAATTTGGGCCATGGCACTACAAGAGTCTGCCACAGTAATATTCTTTAACTTCATTTCAGAGTCTCAAAATGATGTTATTCGGTCTATTTGTTCAAGAAAAATTAGCATTGGTGGCCTAACAGGAGGCCAAGGTGGCTGGCTGAAGACGAGGCAATCCTTTCCTATCCAGAGCAATGGTGTTGAGCAGGTGAAGAGGGGCCAGCCGGCTTGCATCTGGATAGGCGTCCGTGTCAGGAACGGTAGGCTGCAAAGTCCCGTGCTGGCGCATAGGGCTGGTAGTGCTTTCGGGTGGGCCCCGGCCTGCGAGGTGTCATGTTCATGTAGTCGCTCTGAAGCATCCTGTTTCTCTTACTCTTCATCTGCAGAAAAGAGAAATGTCACTGTGAAGGGGGCCAGGGACACAGAGGGAGATATCTGGGAGGAGTGCTAAGATTTGGGGACAACTCTTCAGAACACAGTCAGAGGAAGCTGAACAAACCAGAATTCATTGAGCGTCTTGGACTTGCATAATGACCAATCAAACCCAACTACTTTGGACTCTTCCAAATTAACCTGAAAAATCTGAATCAAAGAAAGCATTTTAGAGAAATGCACCCCTGTTACTCTCAATGCAGCCATTCGAACTGAATTCCAAAAGCATATCTAATTAACATATCCAACTCTGATATGTGAATATTCTTGAAGGCCCTTCCTCCTTTGAAAAGGTTAAGCATCCCCACTGCAATCTTCTTGTATTAGTCATTGGCTCAAGAAGCCATTTTTTTTCATGATTAACCAAAGAGGACCTTCAGCCCTCCGGAGTCTGGAATAGTCACAATTTCATAGCAGTGGAGTCCAAATTAATTGAATGTTACAGTTCTAGACAACTAGTTACAGTCCTATTCCTTTATATGTATGTATATTTCCATAAATAAAGACAATAGCGTCATTCATCTCCATCCCTCAGACACAGCTCCCTCTGGATGAATTTCTACCAGGAATGAGGGGTGATACTAACCCTAGAATAAGAGTTATACTCACCGTGAATCTTAGCAAAGTTTTGACTGAGGGTTAGGAACACATTTTCTCAATCAGTGTGATGGTAAAATTTACATGTTTGATAAAAGTTCCATAAAAATTCTAAAAGTAGAAAGCCATCCAGATTTCTGGATTCAGAATTCTCCAGAATGAAAAAAAAAAAAAGTCTATTTCTTGGCACATAGGCCTGGCCTGATGCATAAGTAAATATTGATACGTTGGACATGAATGTCATGAGCACCAGAATAAATAAGCCAAAGACTGGCCTTAGTTCCATGCACTCCTACCTGAGCCCTTCCCACCTTCCTTATCAAAGGGGCAGGAGTAAGTGTTAAAGGTTGGTAAAAAATGGACCTCCATATCACTAAATAAAACTAACATGTCTTCAGGCCTCATCTTTTGAGCTCTCAGCAGCATTCTAGATTATCTGTTCCCTTCTGACATGCTTCTGCTTTGCCTTCCGTGAGGTGCTACCACCCCAGTTCTCATCCTGCCGCTCTGGGGCCACTCCCTCCTTGCCTCCTCTGCAAGCTCTTTCTTCTCTAACTAGCCATTCAGCGTTAGAGTTCTTCATGGTTTGGTCCTAAGCCTTCTCCTCTACTCATGCCACCCTCTCTCCCTAGGCAACCTCGTCCACATTCACAGTTTCAATTTCCACCTATTCACCCAATTTATATCTCTGGACTAGACCTCAAAGGTACTTGAAACTCAACATGTCCAAAAAGAAACTCAAGATCTTCCCCTAAAACCTGGTCTTTTCCAGTGTTTCTCGTCCCAGTGAGTGACACTACCATATACACAGCTGCCCATACCAGACCTCCTAAGCCTCATCCTCGACACCTCCAACTCCCTTATCCTCTGTCCCAGAGGACATTTTACAACATCTGAAGACATTTTGGGTTGTCACACTGGGATGAATGCTACTGGCATCTGGTGGGCAGAGGCCAGAGATGCTGCTAAACATCCTACAATGCACAGGGCAGCCCCTGACAACAGAGTATTATCCAGCTCAAATGTCAGTAGGGCCAAGACCGAGAAATCCTGATCTGAAGAGTGTGATCATGAAAAAGAAAGGAATGAAAATGAAGCAATGGATACAAGATATATCACCAAGTGAGAATGAATATTCTTAGACTGCCTGACTTCTCCTTCTTGCTCACACTCAAAGATGACTGATGATTTGAGCCTGGGTGATCAGGAGGTTGATGGTCCATGCATAAGTATAAGGCAAGATGATAGGAAAAGTGGATTTGAAAGAGACTATCAATTCAGCTTCGGTCGTTTGGGATTTGAGATGATGGATGGGGTTATATAGCTGAAAGTAAGAAGAGGACAGCATTAAACAGACATAATTGGGGGATACATTCAGGGAGAGGTAACTATGGAAACCAAGGGGGTGAGGGAAGTTGCCCTTCAAACATCTTGGTTCTATATCCTTTCTATAAATAAAGGACTAGAGTTCTCTTGGGCACAGGGTTATGGCAGGGCAGGAGTAAGGCAAGGAATTGTCTGCCCCCCAATTAAATGTGGATGACGACTTCCCTTGCCAGACTCCTAAGAGACAGACTTTGCTTCTGGACACTCAAATTAAACTATAGCTAGTTAGAGGGGCCCCCATAATGAAGATGTCTTGGCTCTGAGGTTCTCTGGGTTGCACCAAACTTATGAAAGATCTGTCGCAATCCGCTCCCATGCTTACCCTCATGCTGTTATCAGATAGCAGGTTTAGTCATTTTCACCCTAACTGTAAACACAACAGTGGGATGGAAATGAGACATGCTGGGAACAGTATACAGAACCCACAGTGTCCATGTTCATCTAGCATATGCATATATGTGTGCAGAGTACTCACCTTACATGTCTCTGTGACTAAGTCATTTAGCCCTTCAACATTCACTGTCTGCTAAAGATGTGTGATTTCAGGACCACTCCTCCCTTTCTCTTCCTTCTACTCCCATCCTTACCAACTTGTTTCTTGGAAGCAGCAGAAAGACACAGGCATACACAGGGCAATTCATTTAAAAGACATGGTCTTCGGGCTTCCCTGGTGGCGCAGTGGTTGAGGGTCCGCCTGCCGATGCAGGGG
>NW_006781950.1:492325-503392 GCF_000442215.2 Lipotes vexillifer | reverse complement strand
AAAAAAAAAAAAAAAAAAAAAAAAAAAGATATGGTCTTCAAGAACCCACTGGATTTAAAGGCAGGTACTACCTGTACACACAGTATCCACATTCCCCACAGTGTGATTTATAGTGGAGAAAACTGCGCTTTTTAAAGGCTCCTTTAGACTAAGAAGCAGAATGGGTTTACCATCTCAACGGAGTGAACTGAGGATTGAGTGAGAGTGACAGGTGCTGGTCTGTGGCTGCCTGGCAGAGGGGAGCTCTCTCTTTATTCAAATGTCAGCTACAGGTCAAGAACTGAGATAGAATCTGCAGCTGTTCCCAGAAACCCACTCAGCCTAGAACTGCCTACAGCAGTACATCACAGACCCTCAGGAAGTTCCAGAAAACAGCATCTTACACGAAGGCACAATGCAGACCAGCCAAAAATAGGATCCCAGAAAAGTACCCTGGAAATGGCTAAACTCTAGGGATGGATCCCTGATGACCTGGCTGCCTATCTCAGCAAGTTGCTTAAACAGTATCCGGAAAAGATGAGCCCTGGGTAAAAATGCTCTGTTATTCTATGAAATATACATATATATTTATTTCACACCCTTTTGGTCAGAGAGTAAAAAGACCTATGTTTGAGATGCAAATAAAGAGTACTTCTTATTGGGTAACCTAATTAACCACAAGAGGCCACAGAAGAAGATATGGTATGCCAAGCACTGGGACTTCCCAATTTTCAGGGAGCTCATGAGACAGAATAAGACCAAAATAAGTTTTCTCAAGACAAAGGAAGATGAACCTCACTAGGAATTAGTAGTGCTGCCAAAGAAAAACATATTGCATTTATGATGTTTCCAATTTAAAAGTAAACTTTTTTAACTCATTAAAAATAGAAGCTACTTTTGCCCCTTTGGGTAATTCGAGTCACTTAGCAAACTAGTACCTGCTTATAGTAATTGATATTCTAGTGTATATCGACAATAAGTTTTCAATGGTGAGCAGTACCCTTCTGGCCACTGAAAGTTAAAACAGTTTTCCAAAACTCCTTCTTACAAAGCTGGTAAAGTACATCGACTTAGGTCAGCATACTACAGGGGAGCACCTGTCCTGGAAATGTACCCCAAAAGGCACTGCACCTGGCGTTTAGATTAAGAAGTTGATATTCCAAGGGGATCAAGATAAAAACAAGAACTGAGGGCTTCCCTGGTGGCTCAGTGGTTGAGAGTCCGCCTGCTGATGCAGGGGACGCGGGTTCGTGCCCCGGTCCGGGAAGATCCCACATGCCACGGAGCGGCTGGGCCCGTGAGCCATGGCCGCTGAGCCTGCGCGTCCGGAGCCTAAATTCTAATGTTATTGGCAAACTCCACAGAGGTTCAAAGATGAAAGGTAACTAGGATGAAGACACCAAGATCCAGACTCGACTGACACCAGAGGAAGAACTTAGGCAATATTTCACTACATCAGAAGCCCCCATCAGGGTTGGGTAACTTGAAGAAGGCAAGATAGGCAAATTCTCATGATCTGATATAAAGGTTTCCAGGAACAAGCAGCCACTTTGGTGGTTACAGATTTTGTTGGAGGTACAGATTAGGCAACAGGCAGCCTGACAAGCATCCATCTGCCCCCTAGTCTCCCAAAATGGGAGTAGCATTTGGGGAACAAGGGAGAGGCAAACTTTGGCAATAGGCCGACAAGAGTTTAAAAGGATCCCAGGCTGAATCTATCCTTGGCATGACTGTGAACCCAGGGCTCTCTTCCTCCTCCACCCCGACCCTGCCCAGCACCAAGGCTATAGTAAATAGGATGGCTTCAACATGGCATGGCTTCCAGAAATCACTGATCCATGTATGAATTAGTTGGATGTATGGAATATGCCTTAAAGATAAGTATGATACTTCAGGCATACTCATTTAAGTCCTTAGTTTGGCCTCTATCAGTTAGAGGGGGTTATCAATTCATCAGTTCCTAAGCATTCTTTAAGCACTAAGCTAAATGTACTTAATACCAGATGGATGGTGAATGTCAAGAGAAATAGTCCTATATCCTTGAGAAGCATACATATCCTGTTGAGGAAATGATGCATACATGAATCTAACTTCTAGAAAAAAATTCAAAGACAATATGGTATCAGTGCCACACTGTGTACATAAGAACTGGAAGTTCCTGAGTAAGAGAAAGGAGAGAAAATAAGGAGGTCCCTGCCTCACAGTAGATATGGTTATCAATATGCATTCAAATCTAGGCCAAAACTTCAACGTTGAAGAAGGTAGAGAAAAACACACCAAGTTGATTGCATGAACATTTGCAAAAGTTCGTAAACTCCAATTCAGTGGTAAGAGCTCAGAAAAGTCTAACTCCTGTTATAGTTTCATAATGACAGCACCATACTTGGCCTCACAAAATTCAACTGCTTCAGAGGAGATAAAAATATGACTCAGATAAACAGACCTAGTTTCCTTGCTAGGTTTGAATGCATAATTTCAGTAGACAAATTTCTTATGATTTTTGACCCCGAACCAAAGTTATTCATTGGCTTCAGTTTCTTAGATTCCCAAGTCGCTTAGATTTTTATACATATATATATATTAGAGCTATTTTATATGTCATAATGACATTGCAAAGTGGGGAGAAGAAAGGTAATTTTCTACCCTAATTTATCTCCCACACTTATTTACCTGTTTAGCCTCTTACTCTGCCTAGCCACCTAATCATAAACTCACATCAGATTTTTATCGCAGATAAAGTTGGATAGGCTAAAAGAGAACCTACTGAAACCTAGCAGGGAAAAAGAAAATAATCACATGTTCAACAGAAAATAAGCCACATAGGCAAAATTCTTGAATATGTCCAATTGCATATACAGTAGAAAAGTTACATGAAAACAATGCTGTTTCTCTTACCCAGCAGTTAGAAAGAGCCACTGTTGCTAGCAAGCTATAGAAAGCTAGGACTCCGTTTACCACCACAAGTGCCCAAAATGGCTTAGAGGACTCAGGAGACCGGGGAGCTGGACAAAGATGTTTCTCTGAAAAACAGAATAGATTAGATTAAATGATATGGGAATGGTACTTGGGTACATTTCCTTCCTTCTTCCTAGAGGAGAATGTGAGAGGAATCAAAATATGCAAAGTATCACTGGCTTAAGAGGTGTAGACTTCCTCGTTGGTCTGTCCTCTTTGGGAGTTAGCCAACCCCACCACTGATCATGACCTAGTTTTCAAGACTGCAGTTGAAAACCACTACTTGAGAGTGGACACTGGTCGAGCCGTGCGTTACCTTTCACATGGATAATGGTCCCATTACTCTTCTCATTGTCTATGTAAGGAGGAGGATACAGAACTTCGATTTTGCAGAAATAAATATCCGTTTGGTTAACGTACAAATCCTGGAGGTAGAATGTCACTGTTTCGTTGCCCAAGTTCACAGTGCAGTTGAATTCCTTATTTGTAGACTGAAGTGACTTGGAGTGATTTCCATTCACAGCACAGACCTCCACAGCACTATCTACTCCCTTATAAAGGGATGCCCGGAACTCCTTCGAGAAGAGGTTGTAGGTATACTTGCAGCTGAGGTTGACCTCATTGTTGTTTACCACAAGCATGGGCGACTGATTCACCAAAATCTTGTTTTCTGGATGGGGAAAAAATCATTTGCTTAGAACAAGAATATAAGGACTTTTTTTCTGAAGTCAAGATATATTAGTTAACAAAATAAACAGATCTCCAGCAAAGGATTTCTCTTGGTAGATGAAGATGCAGGAGCTCTTTGGATGATAGTTATCCTGAGAGTTTACATTTTGATATTATTTTCATCCTCCTTTGAATGGAACAGTGGAGTATGTTTTCACCTGGAAGGCAGAACGTGGCCTTCTGTTGGCATTGAACATCACAGCTATGCATTTGGAATTTTTGAATCTGTGCTGAGGTTCCTATCATGTTAATCATGCTCAATTAATTTTCTAATTGAGTGTTTTACTTGGAAATGGCTTTTAACACCTGACATAAACAAATAGATTTGTATTTTAAGTTGTGATTCAGCCTTTTGTGAAGGAATTTAAATGTTTTGAAACATTTTGACTTTTTTTATTGGCTGTTCCAAGAGTAGGATAAAGAGGTAAGAAAAATGTAATCCAAAGAATTTAATTTATCCTCCATAGCAAATTCTGAAAACAGCCTTGTCAGGAAGTTTGCATATTTGTTTCTTTAAATCACAGAAGATGGAAGAGGCCCAAGAGGCCCACAAGAGTTCTTTCTCTAGCCCATCTTCTACCTTTATGCTATCCTAGTAAAGGATCAAAGAATCTGGAGACCACCTAGTTCAATCTCTTCACTTTTAAAGCAAAGAACCCGAAATCTGCATGATGGAAGAGAACATATCTATTCTATCCTGTTTTTTTCCCACTATACCCCATTCCCTAGCACATGACAATATATTCCCTTTTCTTGTAGTGACTGTGCGAGGCCTAGAAACATTGGATGGTCTGTCTAATATCACTGAGCAGATGGTGAGCAAAGCAAGGACTAAAACCCAAGTAAACTACAACCACCTGAGCAATGGGCCACTTAAGCACTGAGAATCGACTTTGCAACCAACACTCTCCAAAATTTCTTTAAAACAATAAATCACTTTGTGTCTTTGATTAAAAATTCAATACAAACAAAAAACATTTTTACTATTGTTTTTAGGTATACTAACAATTGTCTGCCTGTTCACATTTTTTTTAAGGGTTATTTGAAGCAATACCCCCCATACCCATACTAAAGGTTCAAATAATCTATTAAAATGAAATTTACAATTTAACCTGGATTTGAATCCATGTACTCAAATATTTTGTTTTTGCTTTGGAGAAAACGGAGCTGCATAGAACTAAATCACTAATGGCTTTTCATCTTTTACATAGTTCTCAATGCTAGCTGTATATCAAGAACCTGTGCCTAGGTCCCATTCCCAAAAATTCTGATTTAACTGGTCTATGCTGGTGGAGAGAGGGATCGATTCTTTTCATTTTTTTTATAACAACTTATTAAGATATAATTCATGTACCATAAAGCTCACCCTTTTTTTAAAGTTCACCCTTTTAAAGTAATCTTTAAAAGTTCAGTGGCTTAGGCTTCCCTGGTGGCGCAGTGGTTGAGAGTCCGCCTGCCGATGCAGGGGACGCGGGTTCGTGCCCAGGTCCAGGAAGATCTCACATGCCGCGGAGCGGCTGGGCCCGTGAGCCATGGCCGCTGAGCCTGCGCTCCACAACGGGAGAGGCCACCAAAATAAAGTTCAGTGGCTTTTTATTACATTCACAAAGCTGTGAACGGATCACCACTCTCTGATTCCAGAATATTTCATTACCCGCCAAAAGAATCCCATACCCATTAGCAGCCCCCTCCCCATTCCTTCTTTTTTCCAGCCCCTGGCAATCACGAATCTATTTTCTACCTCTATGGATTTGCCTATTCTGGACATTTCATATAAATGGGATCATCAATATGTTGCCTTTTTTTTTTTAACATCTTCATTGGAGTATAATTGCTTTACAATGGTGTGCTAGTTTCTGCTTTATAACAAAGTGAATCAGCTATACACATACATATATTCCCATATCTCCTCCCTCTTGCATCTCTCTCCCTCCCACCCTTCCTATCCCAACCTTCTAGGTGGTCACAAAGCACCAAGCTGATCTCCCTACGCTATGCGGCTGCTTCCCACTAGCTATCGGTTTTACATTTGGTAGTGTACATATATATGTACATGCCACTCTCTCACTTTGTCCCAGCTTACCCTTACCCCTCCCCGTGTCCTCAAGTCCTTTCTCTAGTAGGTCTGAGTCTTTATTCCCATGCTGCCCCTAGGTTCTTCATGACCTTTTCTTTTTTTAGATTCCATATATATGCGTTAGCATACAGAATTTGTTTTTCGCTTTCTGACTTACTTCACTCTGTATGACAGACTCTAGGTCCACCCACCTCACTACAAATAACTCAATTTCACTTCTTTTTATGGCTGAGTAATATTCCATTGTATATATGTGCCATATCTTCTTTATCCATTCATCTGTCAGTGGACACTTAGGTTGCTTCCATGTCCTGGCTATTGTAAATAGAGCTGCAATGAACATTGTGGTACATGACTCTTTTAGAATTATGGTTTTCTCAGGGTATATGCCCAGTAGTGGGATTGCTGGGTCGTATGGTAGTTCTATTTTTAGTTTTTTGTTGCCTTTTGTATCTAGCTTCTTTCACTTAGCAGAATGTTGTCAAGGTTCATCTATGTTGTAAATGTATCAGAACTTCATTCCTTTTCATGGCCAAATAATATCCCATTGTATGGATATACCACATTTTGTTTCTTCATTCATTAGTTGCTTTCACTTGTTGGCTATTGTGAATAATGCTGCTATGAATATTCATGTACAAGTTTTTTTTTTTTTTTTTTTTTTTTTTTTTGCGGTACGCGGGCCTCTCACTGTTGTGGCCTCTACCGTTGCGGAGCACAGGCTCCGGACGCGCAGGCTCAGCGGCCATGGCTCATGGGCCTACCCGCTCCGCGGCATGTGGGATCTTCCCGGACCGGGGCACGAACCCGTGTGCCCTGCATCGGCAGGCGGACTCTCAACCACTGCGCCACCAGGGAAGCCTCATGTACAAGTTTTTGTGTGGACGAATGTTCTCAATTCTCTTGGGTGTACACCTGGAGTGGCATTGCTGGGTCATTATGGTAACTTTGTATTTAACTTGTTAAGGAACTGCCAAACTGCTTCCTAAAACAACTGCACCATTTTACAGCCCCACCAGCAGTGTATAAGGGTTCCAATTTCTCCACATCCTTGCCAACACTTGTTGTTGTCCATCTTTTTTATTATAGCCATCCTAGAGTTATGAAGTGGTATCTCATTGTGGTTTGATTTGCATTTCCCTAATGATTTGAGCATTTTTTTCATGTACTTATTAGCTATTTGTATATCCTTTTTAGAGAAATGTCTATTTAGATCATTTGCCCACTTACCTGGGTTGTCTCGTTAGTGTTGAGTTATCAGAGTTCTTTACATATTTTTGATACAAGTTCCTTATCAAGATATGTGATTTGCAAATATTTTCTCCTATTTTATATGTCACGTTTGGCATTGGTTTAACAATTCCCCTGGTTGATTCTAATATTCAGTCAGGGTTGAAAACCACTATAGCCTAACAGAGTTCTCAAGCTGACAGCATATTAAAGTCATCTGGAAACTTTAAAAACCCTTGATTCCCAGGCCAATTAAATCAGAATCTTTGGGTGTAGGACCCAGACATCAATATTTTTAAAGTTTCTCAGAGATTCTAATTTGCAGTCAAGTTTGCGAAGCAGTGGCTTAACAGTTGAAACTCACTTTTAATCCTCAATTCATAGGCTTCCACTAGCATTTCCAATCTCATTTCCTCGAACCCAAACCCTCCCCATTAGCCAGATCATTTAGGGCCACACTGTAAGTACTCATCTCTCTGTACTTTGTGCACCGACTCCACGGCCTACAATGTCTCTCCCTTCTCAGGTCTCAAAATGACTACTCCCTGTTCTACATTTTGAACACCTCTTGTTTCATAGGCTTCCATTTGTTTAACTTTTGATTTGTGTGTATTTCCTCTACACCCCTAGTTTCCAAGTCCCTTTTGAGCAAGGACAAGGGGTTATGCTTCTTTGCATGATACTGTGCAAACAATAGCATCTCATTAAATAATAAGTGAAAGATGGTGATCAGACTGTACCATTCTTAGCAGCAGCTAGCTCTGCCTAGCATCTCATTAAGTCCTCATTCAAAATCTGTCTCAACAACAACTTTAGCTTCATTTATTATTCATTATAACAAATACTCTCTAAAAGCACTGAAAAGTAAACACGTAAAGACTCAAAAAGTTCAGCCTGTCTTGATAGGAAAATCCAACTCATTTTCTGTTTTGTTGTGTCTTGCTTGGCCTTTTTCTGTGCTTACTGAGCAAGAATCACTGGGTCAGTTCTGATTGGAAGAGCCAAGCCCAGCAAGAAATGCCAACATCTGCGTTCCTTTTCAGCTTAGGTATCTGTGTTTCTGCCTATTGAGGACTCCAAGAAGTGTGTTTCTATTATTAATTACTTGAATTCTGTTCTAATGGGCATTCAAATTCTTCCTGATCTTCCTTTGAGAGCTGATGCAAGAAAAAAGATGAGAATAGGACTCCTTTGCAGGGATTTTTAAAAAGCGGGGAGGGGAAGCATGGGCAAGGACACTGAGTAAGGCTGAAGAGAAATCCTGGACGGTTGCTCAGTTTGGCCTCCTTCTCCCAGCACCCACAGCAAGCTGGAGAGGGAGGGGGGCCAGAGAAGCTCAAGCATCTACACTCCAGTAGTTTGCTTAGTGCCTCTTGCATAACTCAGGGTGAGACACCGTCCCAAGAGGCACTGGGAGAGAGAAATTGATTGCCCAAAGGTAAGCAGGGCTCAGTGACTATCCCTGGGCAGCTCACAATCTGGTGGGAGAAGAAAGATACAAAAACAGACAGCAACTTTAAAAAGAGTGGCAGAGTGATCTGCAAGTGTTTGTGAGGGCAACTGGGGAACCAACTAAGGATTCCTGGGGGAGGTGACTGCTGACCTGAGGCTTATAAGGATTATGCACACATTGATTCAACAGGTTTTTATGAAGTAAAAGTTATCCTAGCTAAGATGAGTCTTTGTGTTAGGGGGTGCGGGGGAGGTAGGAGAATGTGTGTTGGGGTAGGGGTGAGGTAGGCGACTGTGGGGGAGATAAAGACAAAGAGAAAAAAAAGAATAGTCTAGGCAGAGCAGATGAGGAGGGAAGAAAGAGTATGGCAGGTGTTGGGAATTGCACCTACCCGAATTTGCTGGACCTGAGTTGTAAAAGACAGGACTGGCAAGGTAAGCATAGTTCATAGGTTGGACTCTCTCCTGCAGGTAATGAGGAACTTCTGAAGGATTTTAAACAGAAGAGTCATACATACAACTTTTCATTTTATACAGATCCCTTTAGCACAAAGGTGGAAGGTGAACTTGAAGAGAACAAGAGTGAAAACGTGGAGACCAGTTAGGATGCAATTGTAGTAGTCTAGGCAAGAGGTGATAAGGGTCTGAACTATGGTTAGAAAGAGGTGGATGAACTCAAGAAATATTTCCTGACGGAAGTTGGCAGAACTCAGCATGGGTTTAGATGTGATGAGTGAGGGAGTTAAAAATGCTGTCCTCGGGCCACACAGACCAACCAGTAAGTAACACACTGTGTTCCTTTTGCCTCTGTCTTTTCTTCATTCATGACATGACCTGAGCAGACAGCTCAGAAACTGAGGTGAACTTTGGACATCTGGGCTGTGAAGAAGACATTCTTCCAGCCTAGGGGATCCTTGCAAAGAAAAAGGAAATAACCTCAAAGATTCCTGGGCACATAGTTGACTCCCTGGAGCTTAGTCACTGTTTGCTGTTTTTCAGAAGAGGGAGAAGCAGTGGTCTTCCTCTGCTTTCCTTCACAGAGCATATGATATAATGAGATAACTGGAAGATAGATTTCCCTTCTGTTCATGATGGGGCCTCCAAATTCAAACCTCAGCATTGTTAAAACGGATCACATTTCTCCTGAGCCCATTCTCCCTCGGCACTACAAAGTGAGAAAATTCTTAGGGAAGAGAAATCTGAGGTCCTAGGATCTAGGCTGGCTGTTACCTATTCAATATTCCCCTGGTTGATGGCCTATCCAACAAGGGAAGGAAAGTTGAGCAAGGGAAGGAAACGTCACTTCCTGTGTGACCCTATGTACTAATATTTTGCTGGGAAATGGGAAAGAGCTTGAAAAATATTGGTTACATGGTCATTTGAGGGAAAAGAGATGTCCAATTTATCTGTCAAGGTTTACTTTCCTCCCTCTTCTATGTCAGCACAGATCATTTTAAAATTAGGTACCATGCTTGAAGCATCAATAGTTCTCTTAATATGTGCTTGGGGCTTCCCTGGTGGCGCAGTGCTTGAGAGTCCGCCTGCCGATGCAGGAGACGCGGGTTCGTGCCCCGTTTTGGGAGGATCCCACATGCCGCGGAGCGGCTGGGCCCGTGAGCCATGGCCGCTGGGGCCTGCGCGTCCGGAGCCTGTGCTCCGCAAATGGGAGAGGCCACGACAGTGAGAGGCCCGCATAACGCAAGAAAAAAAAAAAAAAAAAATATGTGCTTGTGTGTGACAACAGCCTCCTAGCTGGGGGTTCAACTTGAATTCAAGTTTGACTGATAGAACCTCTTGTTTTTTAACATGTATCTCCTCATAGTACTTGCTTCCACCTTGATTCATGTCAGTCATTCAGAGAAAGCTAAGTGAGAAGCCATCTCATAGGACTTCAAAATCCACATCTGCTTTGGAGAGACACTAAGGGAAGGAAATTCACTCTGGGTGGTAGGAAACGATAATCAATTGCTCTAAGTGACATTGAATATTTGTGATCATTATGACTTCCCATAGAAACAGTCATTCTGATTGCTCTTATTTTTTCTTAAAAATGGAGCATGTGTGAAAATGCATACCCCTTCCTCTGCGAGAGTAAAGTAATAACATGGATCAGTGAAAGCAACAAATAACCAGAACACCAAATGACATTTGGCTTTGATATGTATTTTGGTTCTCTGAGTTTCAGGGAATCTACAGTACTTAAATGATTTAAGGACATATTGTAAAATTTAAGGACATACCTAGACTCAGAAGAAGCAACAAGAGAAATATTTAGCTTCCCCATACTAACTTCTGTTTGATTCCTTTTTGCTTTCCAGTTAGTGCTAGGAGTGGGAAGCATCCTTCTCATGTTAATTTTTTTCTTAGTGGACCTACCCCTTTCCCTGTAAATATTCAGTTTTCCCTCTTGTGAGTAGTTAGGCAAGGTCTGCCTAGGTCAAACCTACTAGGTTAAAAGAGAGACATTGTCAATCTATCAGTTGTATTCGCTTCTGGTGTCAAAAGATTGGCTTGACTGACATGGCTCTAATTGAATTGGCAAAGTTGTTTTGATGATGAATTTTAGTGCTTTGCTTTTCAAAGCCTTTCCTAGCAGCTAAACTAGCTAAAGGTGTGGAGACAGGAAGCCTTAACCTCAAACCTCT
>NW_006781950.1:477688-492315 GCF_000442215.2 Lipotes vexillifer | reverse complement strand
CTTTCCCTCACAACTCCTCCTTGACAACAGGCAACATGGAGAGTAAGATTGGAGGGTGAGAAGGTACTTATCTGCTACCCATGAGCAAGGCAGTGAGAGCTGAGAGATTTCCCACAGATAATCTGTGAATTTTGTGATATAGTTGACTTCTGGAAGATTGAAAGTTGCTTGTGCTTCCATGAGAAAGGGGGGAAGGGAGCTTGGTTACCAAAAACAAAACAAAACAAAACTTTCCCTTTTTGCCTATGGTAAATAGGTCAGGTACTATAATAATAAACAGCTCTCTGCACAGGTGGAGTGGATAACCATCTCTAAGGTGTGGCTCCAAACAAACACCAGAGAAGGAGCCCTGACCCTAAAAGGACACTCCCCACCAGCTCAGTTAATGCTTTCATTTCAAAATAAGGTGAAGCCTAAAACGCAATGTGGGAAATACATTGACAAATTAGTAACTATGGTCTATGTTCATAGGGCTACAAAGTGCTTTCTCCTATTTTATCTCATATAAACTCTACATTAACCTGTGAAATAAATAAGCAGGACAGTCATCTTTATGCCCATTTTGTAGATGAGGAAACTGAGGTCAAAAAGGTCTAATTCTTGCTCAAGGTTACAGGACAAGTACATGACCCTGAGGACTTGGCTCCAAAGCCTCATGACTTTCTAATCTAGTGTTCTTTTCCCTCTGCCAGGTTGCATCAAAATTTCAGTCAATTTTGGTGATTGTTTCTAGACCTTCTCAAAGTTGGACTTGATAGCTGGATGGCACAGAAGTGAGACTTAGGGAGGAGAATACCATTGAGCAGGGAGTAAATGGAGTGGGAAGAGGACAGGACCAAGATAAATTTCATTTTCTACCCCGTTTTGCTGGAATACCATCCCGCAAAAAGTGCTCAGCTGGAAGGGAAGTTGGAGATGATCTCAGCTAATCCCTTATTTTACACAAGAGGCAACTGAAAACCAAAGAAGTAAATGGCTTTCTAAACAAGGTCACAGAAATTGTGGAAGAGCTAAGATATTATTTATTTATGATTCTAGGAGTAATATTTTAAATCATGAATGAATAGAAAACCAATTTTGCACATTCAGCAAGTTTGACTTGATTTCATGTCAATCTTGACTTTTTCATATTTACAAAAAGTCTGTTACCAAACTTGCTTTGCCTCTACGCAAAAGATTTTGCTTACAATTGCAGAGACTTCCTGAAGGTCATAGATGGATCCCAGATAAAGCCTACAGACAATATGGTCCCATGAAATGCCTCTTATAAATTATTTCAGATCCACACGCAATAATTACACCATTGCAGCAATTCCATTTCAGCTTGCCCATGTGTCCAAAAGAGTTTGAACACAAACATTAGTCAATACATAAAATCACTTTCAATCTAAACCTCATTGGGCAAACCCTTAACTTCAGGGCCTTTGTGAATTACATTTATTTGTCATGATTAATTTACGATATTCCATCTTTCCTTTTCCTTATCATAGCACCATAGAGAAATCAAATGGCACACAGAGGCTGGTGAACCAGAGAGTGGAATAGGCAGCACTCAAGACTGAAGGCCGCATTCCTTAACTAAAGTTAAGGAAGTCCTAAAAAAGATAGAGTACATGTTTCTTTAGCAATGTCATTGTCCTTTGACCTTTTGACCTTGTTGTCAATGTCCATTGACCTCTTAAGAACTTTACTGGGTTCCATCTCTGCACACCATGATCAGAGTTTCTTCTGCAGTTTAACAATCAGGTTGTAAAAATCCTAATCACGTTGCTTCCTTTTTAAAATTCTGACTGAACAGAGTTTAGCATGTTAGGCAGGAACCAAAGAAAATGAAGCTTTCTCTTTTCAACCATCTTGCCCTGTGATGTTTGTGAACACATTGTGAAGGTGACACTGGTTTCCCTGGCACAGAACACCTCCTTCCTGACCACAGAGCTGGTGAAGTTACCGTAATTTTCCTCTGAGCACGTTTCCTGTTCAGGCCCAGGATACCTTTCAACACATGGCCACCTGACCACTTCCTCCTTCTGCAGACTCCATAAGGGGCAGGCTGACCATAGGCCAACGCAGTGTTGGCCTCAGGAACGTGTAAGACGAACTGTGCTTTCTGGGAGGACTTGAATGCTCAACCATCTGTGGCTCTGGTAACTCTAGCTTGTGGCTTGGATTCATAGAGATGTGAGAAAGAGGAACACAAGACACTCAGACTACAGCATCTTTCACCATCCTCCTCAGTGAAAACAAAGAGAAAAACAACGCTATCAAACTTTGAATGGGGGCTTCCCTGGTGGTGCAGTGGTTGAGAGTCCGCCTGCCGATGCAGGGGACACGGGTTCGTGCCCCGGTCCGGGAAGATCCCACATGCCGCGGAGTTGCTGGGCCCGTGAGCCATGGCTGCTGAGCCTGCACGTCCGGAGCCTGTGCTCTGCAATGGGAGAGGCCACAACAGTGAGAGGCCCGCATAACACACACACACACAAAAAACTTTGAATGGCTCCAGACTCTCTGAAATCCATGTCAAAATGGGGGGGAAAAAATAGGTAATTCAGATTATGTTTTCAAAATAACTTTGTGGTCATTTCATCTAGTTTTCTGTTGACTGTCATCTTGAAACTCTCCTTATTTTCACAAGGAATAGAGATGTAAGGAAAGCCTCTCCAAAAAAAACAAAAAGTCTTTGAAAAAGCATGGTCCATATACGTATACATGGTCTCATTCAGGATCTTAGCAGAAAACAGATGGCACACTCAAAACTGGGCAATAGGAGGTGGGTTTATTTATAAAAAGACTCTTGGCAGTGGTTTGGAACCACAGGGGATAGTACTAGAACCTGTAGCTCACAGCAGCAGAGTTATAACCACGCTCAGATCTAAAGGGGCAAGGGGAGGAAGAGGTTCCAGAATCAGAAGGAAAAGAGAGTTGTGCAGAGGAGGCCACCATGACAGAAGCAATGACATCTATAGGGAAAAACAGTCAGGCCAAGAAACCAGCCCTGCCCAAGATTGCATATGCACAACTAGCAAGTTCTATCAAGCACATTAACTCTTACCAAGAGCAAGTGTGACTTTCAAACAAAATCTAAAGAGACCTTAGTTCAAACAAGTACGTACGATTACAGATGATAATAGAAACAGAAGTTGCTATTGGCCAGCACCAGTCTAAGCACCACCCTCAGCCTCGATCTGCGTTTCCAGACAGGCAGACACTGTAATGTAGGGGACCATCACCCTTGGCCTTTTAAAAAATTGTTGTGCTCCAGGCAACTGTCAGAAAGTAACTCAGAGGCCACATAGTAGCAAAAAGTCCCATCCAAGCACCTAGACCTAAGGCACTAATTATTGAGAGAGAAAAATTATCAATACAATCAATGAATTCTTTCTGAAAAGAAAGTTCAGTGTCAGAAAACTGTTCTGGTATTCTGAATTCTCTTCTCCCCTGACAAAGTCAAGCATTCACTCAGCAAATAAATAATGGGGTCTATAGTACTAGGTTCTTGGGAGATGGGAAGATGTAAAAGAAGAGGCAACCTCTTCCTTCTAGGAGAAATCCTAAAGCAGGTTCACGATTAGCTACGCTCCAAAACCAGGTTTGGTGTGTGAGCCCTGTAGAGGGTCACTGACAGTCACACGGAAAACCCCTTGTTTCCAGACAAGATGAGTCTGTTTCAGACTGGCCTTTTACTGGGCCATGAACTTTGGAGTAAATTTAGACAGGCTAAGGTAAAGGAAATGACCTTTAGTGTAAGGGTTTATTAGGAACAAGCTGAGCGTTCCATTTACATAGGGGGGAAGTAAGTGAAGATGGCTGATACCAATCATGGAGAACCTTTATAATGCCAAGAAAAAGGCACATGGGTTTTACCAGAAAGGCAATGGAAGACATTGAAAACACCTGAGCTGAGACTGGGATGGTAAGCACCGCTTTGGCAAGATTAGCACAGAGGGGCACGTGCATTTGCTTGGAACGAGGGCAGGGCTGAGGCAGAGACTGGTCAGGAGGCTGAGCCAATAGCATCAGTGCGAGCTCCTAGGGCCTGAGCTGTGGAGGTAGCAGCTGGGATAGAAAGGGTGGACAAGGTGTTGGTGCTGGGTTATGCTCGGTGATGGTGAACAGGAATCAAAATGACGTGGAATTCAGGGACTGGGTAAGGGACTATTAACAAAATTAGCTATGTGGAGAGAGGAAATCTGTTTGGAAAAAAAGCTGTTGGGTTTTAGATATGTTGGGTCTGAGGGGTAGGTAAGGCATCCTGGAGGAAAGGTCCAGGAGTTTGATGAGTCAGACTAGAGCTCAAGAAAGTCAGAGATAGACATGTACATTGGGATGTCATCTGTATTAGGGTGACAGTTATTATTAAACCTGCTAAAAAACCACTACCTGTACTACAACCCATCCCTACCACTCAGAGGCGCTACCCAGCAATGCAGGGTATGAGCACTCTAGGACCAAAACTTCCTAAACACAAAGCAACATAAACTTGGGTGTCATGTGACCCAGGCCCTACCATTCAAGGGTCTGTGTTGTCCTCTCAGATCCTAATGCTGGAAGAACCATCTGAGAGGACAACATGACAGAGCACCTTAATTTATATGAAAGAGCTACCTGTACCAAACCCCACCAGACCATTCCAAAAATCAAATTTTATTACCTTAAAAGGTTACCTGTAGTTCAGATAGCAGGTAATCAGGGCTTTATAGCTTTCTACACAAATATTATGACAGTAATCCAGCTAACAGATACCCACAGGTATCTAGAGACCTCACGTATTAATATATTATATCCTAAATACATATTTTAATCTGGTAACCAAATTTGGGAACCATATTTTCCTCCTGAGCCACCATCATTCTAAACCCTCATTCAAAACAACTCTGTAAAGAAGACAGTACATTTTTCCTGTCTGTTTCATTCTCCCTAAATCTTATACCTTTGCAAAGTCTGCTTAGGGCCACCTTAGCACATTCAGATTCTTCCACATAAGAGTCATGGCCTGGAAGTTTGAAAATAATTACTGTGTTAAACTTTAACATTATGTCGGAAGATAGGGGAGAACAAAGGCAATACTGTCCCCCAAAACTCTGCAGTCATTTCTAAGCACATTAGCGTCTAAGATGCTGGTTCACAATCTCTCCAAACAATTTCCAAGATGGCTGGTTGCAGTTCTTGTATTTTCTCTATCATATCGTAAGAGCATCCACAAAGGGGTGGGGTTGCCTTGCTAGAGCTGATAGAAGCTAGAGCTTTTATCCCACTTAAGAAGCATTTTTTGAGCCAGAAATAGACCTGAGATGCCTTCGCGTCCAACCCCCTCATATACCAGATGAGGAAATGAAGGCCTAGAAAAGTTGTCAGAGTGTAACAAACTAAAACTCTTCATTACATCCCCCTACCTTGATAAATCAGGGGTTTTAGATTTTGAGTTTGGAAAAAGAATAATAGACGTGGCCTCCCTAAAGTCAAGGGCAAGCTACCATGTCTTTTCTCTGAAAAGCACAGAGAGTTGCTAAGAGTAACATCCCTGACTGGAAACTGGAACCCTGCCTGTGATGCTGGGCAGGCTTGGTCTGAACCTTGTGACCCTGTTATCACAGCCGTGAGCTGAGGCCAAACCCAGCCACAGTGTGCAGTTTTGAAGACTCAAGCAAATTTACAGTACAAACAGGTTAACTCTTCAAAGTCGAGGTATATTCTATCCCAGTGGCCCTTGTTGAGACAGGTTTAACACTATGACCTGTCTTGAGAGAATCAAACATATATATATATATATATATATATATATATATATATATTTGCCAGTATGGAACCACTCATCTACCCTGGCTTCATCCTAACACATCTCTATAAATCTCTTCCCTTCTTCCCGTTCTTCTTAGACATTTGTCCTCCTCTCGCTAATACTCCCATTCTCCAAATCTCCATCCCCATCTCCTCAAGAAAACTGCCTCCGTTCTCTTGGTTTTCTCTCTCTCTTCCTCTTGTCTTTCCTAATAGCCCTCTCTCTCCTCCACCCATGCAACACACACACACACACACACACTCAAAACCAACACTTGGCTCCTTCCACCTATCGAATATAATTAAGTCACTCAGTTGCAAACATTTATTACACACCTACTGTGTACAAAATACCGTGGTAAACATTATAAGTGTTATAAGTTCCTGACTGTCTTCACTTTATCTGGCAATTTCCTCTCCTTTTCACTCTCTCAATTTTGTCCCCCTCCAACTTTTCTTAAACCTTCGAAGTGTTATCTTCCTTCCCCATCACTTGCCTAAACTCCGAAGCCCCAAATGGCTTCCTTTTATTTAACACTATGTCCTGTCTTGAGAGAAACAAACATATATATATATATATATATATATATATATATATATATTTGCCAGTATGGAACCACTCATCTACCCTGGCTTCATCCTAACACATCTCTATAAATCTCTTCCCTTCTTCCCGTTCTTCTTAGACATTTGTCCTCCTCTCGCTAATACTCCCATTCTCCAAATCTCCATCCCCATCTCCTCAAGAAAACTGCCTCCGTTCTCTTGGTTTTCTCTCTCTCTTCCTCTTGTCTTTCCTAATAGCCCTCTCTCTCCTCCACCCATGCAACACACACACACACACACACACTCAAAACCAACACTTGGCTCCTTCCACCTATCGAATATAATTAAGTCACTCAGTTGCAAACATTTATTACACACCTACTGTGTACAAAATACCGTGGTAAACATTATAAGTGTTATAAGTTCCTGACTGTCTTCACTTTATCTGGCAATTTCCTCTCCTTTTCACTCTCTCAATTTTGTCCCCCTCCAACTTTTCTTAAACCTTCGAAGTGTTATCTTCCTTCCCCATCACTTGCCTAAACTCCGAAGCCCCAAATGGCTTCCTTTTGGCCAAAACCAATGGCCTTTCCAAGTCGTTACGCACTTCTCCTTCCCTTATGCAGTCAATGCCATTAACCACTGTCTCTCTGGAAACTCTTTCCTCTTTTGGCTCTAGTAACATTCCACGATCCTCATTCCCCTCTTCCCTCCCCAAACACATTCTCTGTCTCCTTCACTAGTTCATCCTCCTCTTCAGCTGACTCCAAACCAGGCCTATTTTCCAGACTCCGTTCAACACTCTGCTTTTCTACAGTTATACCCTCTCCTTTCTATTAGCTATCCATTTCCATGGCTTCAATTTTATTCCAAAGTTGAGGATGCTTAAATATTTTATTCTTACCCAGTTCCCATGTCTTCAGCTTTGTACCAGACATCTTTCTGATACCTCAAGTCCTTACTTCAGAGCCAGTGTGTCTAAAGTTAAATACTAGTTTCCTCAGAACTCAGTTACACAACATCTTGATTTCAGGCGGAGACACCACCATTCCTCTTAAGCCAAAAATCTTGGCATCATTCTTTATCCCTCCCTCTCTTTCACAAACTAGGCACTAAGTCCTGAAACTTCTACTTTCAAAACATCTCTCAGAATAGTCACTCCTTCCTGACAAAGTGACAGAGTGTTCTAACATGATCTCCTGGTCACTAGTCTCCATACACTCTAGACCATCCTGCTTCCACGAACTTTCAGCTGTTTCCCAATATCTTGAAAATGAAGTTTGAATTTCTATTATCAGTATGCAATCCTTTGTTGGACCCGACTCTACCCTGCCTCTCCAAGCCTCTATACATTCAGACTGGTCAACTGTTCCAAGAACATGCAATGATATTCCTGGTTTAATTTCTTCATTTGTATTTCTTCTCCTTCCTGTGGCAACATGGCATTGGTAAGAACATGAACCCTGGAACAAGTGTGTATGGATTGGCTCAATTACTGTGTGACCACAGGCAAGTTGTTCTGTCTGTTTCATGCCTCAGTTTCCCCATCTTACAGACAAGATAATCATAGTAACTACCTCAAAGGATTTAAGGAAAGAATAAATGATTTAATACAGGGAAAACCACATAGAACAGTGTCTGGCACATTATAAGTGCAAAATAAATATTAGCTGGCAATTATTATTAATAACATCATGCATTCACATCCTATCTAGCTTTAAAGTCCAGCTTAATTCCCAGCTTTCCGTAAAAGCTTACTATTTATTTTATGCTGCCTCATTTTAGTACTAATTCATTCATTTCCTTCAACAAATATTTGTCCAACACCTACAATGATTCCTGCACTGTACATAGTACCAAGGTTATAAGGATGGATATGACATGATCCTGTCTGCAAGAAGCTCACAGTCTAGGGGGAAAAAACAGATGTATCAACACACAATAATGATTTTAGGAACCCTGATGAGGAAGGAAGTCCCTCACTTGGCCATGTAGGGTCTCAGAGAAGACTGCTTCAGATGAGAGGACTAGGGGACATAACAGATTACAAGAATAATATATGCAAAGCCATTAAGGCATCAAATAGCATGATGAGGTAGGAAACTGCCAAGTTTTATTTATCTGTTTCCAGCTGTTATATCCTGTCACATATAGTCTTCTCAACTAGATCTGAAGTCTGTAAAAGCACAGAGAACTTGATTAATTACACAAGCAGTTCTTGTGTGCTAATGAAGTCTTTATAGTTCTTTTCCTCTTTTTATATTCCTTCAGATCCCAACAGAGACTAAAATATAACAGAGGTTTAATAAATATTTGTTAGATTGTGTTACACTCCCATTGGGGGTCCTCTTACAAGACCGTAGTAAAGGCTGAATACCCAGGGAAAGCTTCCTCAGGGAGATGGATCTTGCACTAAAGACATAAAGTGAAAGTCAAGTAGGATTTGGATGTGTGGAAAGGGAGAGGGAATTCCAAAAGGAAAACAGCATCAGAAAGGTCATAAAGTGCAGGTGTGTGAGACACTGAAGAAACCCTCAGTATTTAGGTTAAGGATCTTGTATTAGGGTATAAAAGGAGATAGACTGGATAAGTAAAATGGGCCCAGCCTAAAAGCATCCCAAAATGTCAGGAAACATTGCGATGTCACCTTTCTATTAGCATCTTCGAGGAACCATCAACACAACTTCCTTTTCTATAAATTGAGAGATGTCTAAGTTCCCTCCCATCTCTAAAAAATGTCTGTGGTTGAATTCAAGAGTTCTGTGGATGCTTTGGCTTATCATTGTTTTCCATGAAATAAATTAGCATGGATAGGAAATCATTCACAGTGGTCCCAAACTGAAAGAGAAAAAAAATTCTGGAAAGGTTTCACAGTTCTCATTTTTAACTTCATTGTAGCTCAAACTGGGTTTTTGTATCAGTCACAGAACCTAAAATAGCACGTAGAAGATGTTAATAAATACCTATGGAATGAGCACATGAAAGAAGATCTGTCTTCCCAAAGCATAAGAAGGAGCAGGAACTTTAGAGAACAGTAACTTACTAACACCCTGCTTTAGTCCCCACAGGAGCCTCATGGTGGGAGGAAACATTCTCCTTCCCCTATGTGCCCATTCTCATCCACCTTCTATGGGACAGAGTCTGTGAATTGGAAATGGAACCCTCCTGGGCTCAACATTGCTGAAGCTGGTCTTAAATTATGTACCCTTATTATTAGTACTGTTGAATTTCAACACAAGTCGTCGGGTCACATGGAAGCTGCAAATACAGCCACAGTGATGTTCTGACACTTTATCACATGTCAAGTATCCCTAAGAAATGAAAAGCACAGCCCTTTATCTTCTCAAGTTTAAAGAAAAGAAACACCCACCTAAGTCCTTAACAGGGGAATCCATGTCATTGTTAAAAATGTAAGACATGTCACTAATTTAGATTCTTGTGTGAGAGAGTGGGTAATGACTAGGAGTTACTGTTATAACCAGTACATTAAGTGGTGGATTGTGAGCCAGAGAGGTGACTCAGATTGCAGAAAGGGGCTCACAATTAGATTAGAGGTCAGAGTGAACGGTGAGTGGGTGACTCTTATGACACCATCAGTAACCATTAACCTGGTTACCTTGGCAACCAGAGTCCCCAAGATAATAAAGATGATGACAAATGAAAAAGATGATGGTAATGGTGATGCAGAGATAAAGTTGCAGCTCAGAGTTAAGTAAGAAATTCACCACCACCATGCATTTGTCTTCCAAGAGTGAAAATATAAACTCACATAACCTGAATGGTCACACACAGAATTAAGATGCCTATGAAATCAGCATTGAAATCCTAAGGCCCAAGAAGTCTAAACTCTCTTTTCCACATCCTCTAATAAAGGGCTGAGTAGCCCTCGAACCCATCCAGGACACCTCTCTTCTAGTGTTGAGAGTCATTAAAATGAGAGTAATAAGCAAGAAATTAGACACCTACTTTCCATAGGGCTTGGGTTACATTCCCTCCAGCTTCTGGGACCAATTCTCATACAACCATTCTCAGACCGAAAGTTCTGGGTACATTTTTGGATGACAACATCATGTCATTGACCAAAAAGGGTCAAAGAAATTAACATAAAAGAGACATAGATTCCTCAACAAGTCTTAGAAAACCAGAGACCCCTTCAGTCTGTCACAAAGCCACCCAGATATCATTTTTTTTCCTGAAGTTCAGCTAAACTATCTACTGGGAAGAAAAGTCCCAGCCTCTGTGAAGTTTTATAGATAAGAAATGTCTTGAAGAAAAAGGCAAACAAAACTTTAACCAAGATGAAAAGGAAAAAGGATAAATAACTGCCCTGAAGGAGGGCCTGCCCTCTGATTTTCAGACAAGAAAGTCTGCAATGAACCATGTATCCTTATCAATGCCTATATGCATTAATAAAGAGCTATTGTTTTAGAGATGATAAACCACAAACGGAATTTTCTTCTGGCATGTTGGTGGCATAATAATTTTCATTTTGTAAACGTCAACACACTGCGTGCAGGCAGTACTTGGAGGAAGATAGCCACCCATGATAAAAGGTGAATGGTAGTCACATGGCATTTTGATACTCATGAAAATAGATTAAGGATATTAAAAAGGAGGAAGGTTTATGTTTAAAGGAAAGGCAGCGAGATCCTCCCCCACCCCCCATAGTAAAGGTTTGAATGTGAGAGATTCAGAGTAACGATCACAGATTCATTTCTTTTTCTAATCTATCCATGAAAATGACTCATTCTATTTCCTGGTATTGATATATTGGTATTAATTTTACATTCCTTGCTGTAAAAGTTCTTTCTGGATGGTTGCCTTTTTAAAAAAAAAAAAGTATTTTAGCGTGTGAAAGCAGAGTAAAACCAATTCTTAAGCAATGGCTACACTTTTGAAATGTCCATCAAATTTACTGGAACTGACAAAACACCCAGTCAATTTTTTAACAGTCAGAAGAACTGGCTACTGTGTATGGGGTGTCATGCAGACACAGCAAGCTGCTGGTTACATTGCATTTTCTATGTCCATCTTTCTACCTTACCTTCCCAAGCCCCGCCTTGGAGCAACACTTTCCTGAGAGAAGCAAATGATTCTTTTTGTGTACAACTTAACTACCTCAAAGGGGTCATTTGCTGAACTAAAAATAAGGTCTTTAATTACCTTGCTTTGCTGATGTTTTTTTATTAAATACCAATCATTTTCCTGCCCTCTGTGCCTCTCTCAGAAAAAGAAGTGCTGGGGGAAATGCAGAAGCACCGCAGAAACCAGTTGTGTTCGAACTGGCCGTTTTTGACAGTTTCTTTGCTAAGGTTTGGGAAGAAATGAAAAGAAATGCTCTTGTGGAAAAAAAAAAAATGTGTTGTCCTGATTTTTGCCTTTATCATGGATGATTAGCTTGCTGGAAAATAACCAATATTGGCTGAAAAACCTATGAACAATGCTATATATTATAGGCACACTTCTGTCATCAACCACGAATTGATTCCCTTTCAAGGGCCTGCAGTTCTATGCTGGATTCATGTTCCAAAATCCAACAAAACCCTCTATTGTGGATCTCAATTGCACAATTATCTGGTAGAAAACATGTCATGTTAGTAAAGAAACTGTGTGAGTTAAGGTTTTCTCATGCCTCCTAAGTCATACTTCTTTAATTTAGCCATAAAGATCTTTCTAGAGTGTTATTAATCATGAAGCATCAGGTTAGGTTTAAAACACTTTATAGAATAAGTATTTCAAGCTATGCTGTGAGGCAATGAGTTAGACTTATTAAATTAGTCGGGGGAAAAACTGTTCTTCATACACACACACGCACACACACACACACAAACACATACACACACATATCTCAACACAGACATAGAAATAGTCTCTCACAATCCTAGGGAGGACAAGTACACTGTGACCAGCAAATTTCCTTAACTGTCACTTCTTCATGGAGGGTGAAGACAGAAACAAAAAGCACGTGGAAGATTTTGCACCACTGATGAGAATGGATCATTAGACATTTTTGTATGTTGTAATTATTTTTTCTCATAAGTTTTCTTACTGGAAGAGACATTTTGAAAGTGCCTTCTCTACCCCTGTCCTACTTCATTAGATGGCCACTCAGCACCAAATCTTAAAAGTTTTTATGGGGGCAAGTTGGCATTTGAAAACTAGAAGTACCTCAAAGTCAAAAACAGTTTCCATGAGTGTGATCTCTTCACTGCTTTTCTAGCTGGATCCCCCTTTTAATAAATGTTCTAAAGGAAGAATATAAAGCTTTGAGTCTTACAAAAAATATCTTCAAAGGAGAGTGAATGAAATGATGATGGATGGCTCTCCACAGAGAAAAGTATTTTGTGTACAGTTAGCAATTTTAAAGTTTTCTGTCAGAGTGAGGCCTCTGTCTCTTTTCTGCCCATTCTTTACTGCCTAATAAATTAAGACATTTTAAATACTCTTTAAAAATAAATTTTAGAGATCCCTTAAAAACAAAGTTTTTTTTAAATCAATGTTGAAGATTCTTTTAAAATATACTTGGTAACTCTCAATACTGGGTTCCAGATACTGGAGCATAACCTGTCTCATCACCTGTTCATGTCTTTTATTATATCAACACCTTTTATAAAATACACACAATTTTGTAAACGTGCTTACTGGCACCTCAGACAACAAAATGGATGGGTATATATGTAGCTAGCGTACTTGTGCAGGTTGGGTAATTATATTCTTTGGAGGTCATGTACATGATATTTAAGAACAACAAAATATCATGCAGTCCCCACATTACCAAACTAAGTGAGAAAGAAAATGGAAGATACTGGCTTTTCAGTGTATCTTCAAGGGGAAAATAACTATCCTTATTTTAATATGCCGATTAACCCCTATCAGTCCAATTTTTGAGCCAAGTGGGACCCTTTTCTAACTCTGAGAACGAGTTGAACAAACATCTGACTCCAGCCCACATAAGCAACAAACTCTTTCTGTTTGGAATTGTAATTTTCCAAAGATGATTTAACCTTGGACATATCTGGAGCTAAGAAATTATAAAGCACATCATGTTAGGCGGAGTAGCACAGGCTCTAGCGTCAGACTAAAGTAGTTCAGACCCTGGTTCCAATAACTCCTATATGTATATCCTTAGCCAAATTAACATTCCTACTCCCATCTCCTCATCTGAAATGCAGTTAACTGTGATAGTGTCAAGTTTTTTAGTCTCGACCCATCACCACTGGAAACGTAAAAGAATTTCAACTAAGAAAACAGATTTCAGCCAACTGTTAAAAAAAAAAAAAACTAATTTATTAGCATCTGTATTGTACCAGCTTCTGTGACAACTCCAGAATTCATTCTGGCACTCATTCAGTTCAGGTAGACATGGTAATTACAACCAACCTTTATCTTGCTAGCCAAGCACTGACTGTGCTAAACATTTCACATGGATTGTTTCCTTTTATCCTCACAATGACCTTGAGATGAGGTTATTATCAGCCCCATTTTACAGGCAAGGAAACTGAGGCTTAGAGAGTTTAAATACTAGCCTAAGCTCAGCTAGCAAGAAATGGATCTGTACTGTGAATCCAGGCAGTCCAAGTCCAGAGCTTTCAGAACCAACCTGCTTACAGCAATTTCCTTACATTTCAAAATATATATGTACAGACAAAAGCTAACAATTCTTGGGACACTATCAACTGATAGCTAAATAAATCTGATTTAATTCCAAAGGCAGTTCATTAAAATATTTTGCTGGCCATAGTCTGAGAATCAGTGAGTTTCTAAATAACAGGTTGCCGTTCATAGCAAAAACTACACTTCAAATGCCCAAATTTCATGAGTTCGTTGAAATTTGAAGATGAACCAAAGACCGCAAACGAAAACGTTGAGGGAGGAAAGAAATCAAAATTGTTTACCTGCTACTTGAATTGAGGGGAAGAAGTTGAGAGCCAGGAGCAGGCTGAGGATCATCGTGCTAACAGTGGGCCAGGGCTTCCGCCCCTCCTCCCTGAGAAGCCCAAGTGTGAGGTGAGCTGGAGACGCACCTGAGCAACCTGACTCGTCATCCGCAGCCACCACCACCGACTTACTTCTCTCAGGGCACATGATTAAGGGACTCAAACCACTTACTTCCCTCGGGGCACATGATCAAGGGACTCAAACCTCAAACTTTTGTGACTGCAACATTTCACACAGGATATTACATTGTTTTGATGACTTTTGACTTTTCCTCTTCTTTTAAAGGCAAGTCTTTTCTTGTCACTGAAAGACAATGTCAGTCACTCTATAATGGGCTCATGGAAATCATTCTCTGTGGACGGGTGTCA
>NW_006781950.1:477190-477678 GCF_000442215.2 Lipotes vexillifer | reverse complement strand
GCAGGAATGTAAGGGTAGAAAAACAAGGTGTTTCTAAAAGGGGAGAGAGTTTCACAGGATGGAGATAGACTGTGTCCAAAAGGCACAAACAAGAATTATATTGAGGATTTGAGAAATATTTGTTACCAGTGTTGAAAGGAGTTATGAATATTAGAAATTGAACGTTTGTGTTGGATGTAAGCGGCCCCATGGAGCATCTAGCACACACACTGCTTAGTTTATGCCAAGCCTTTCCCGTCTCACTTCTAGGAACTTTGAGAAACACATTCGCAAGCACCCCGCCTACTGACTACCTGGAGGAGGTCCCCTAAGCAAAGGGAGAGTCAAAACTGCCGGGCCTCCTTGGTGGCGCAGTGGTTGAGAGTCCGCCTGCCGATGCAGGGGACACGGGTTCGTGCCCCGGTCCGGGGGGATCCCACGTGCCGCGGAGCGGCAGGGCCCGTGAGCCACGGCCGCTGAGCCTGCACGTCCGGAGCCTGTGCTCCGCA
>NW_006781950.1:467620-475739 GCF_000442215.2 Lipotes vexillifer | reverse complement strand
CATGTGGGATCTTCCCGGACCGGGGCACGAACCCGTGTCCCCTGCATCGGCAGGCGGACTCTCAACTCAACCACTGCGCCACCACGGAAGCCCGCCTTCCTTTTTTTAACACACTAAAGAAACAAATCATTTCATTAGAGTCCTTTTTGCTCTTGCCGGACCAGGGCACAAACCCGTGTCCCCTGCATTGGCAGGCGGACTCTCAACCACTGCGCCACCACGGAAGCCCGCCTTCCTTTTTTTAACACACTAAAGAAACAAATCATTTCATTAGAGTCCTTTCACATTTGCTCTTGAAATTCAATGGCATTCACTTATACTAAGAAGTAGAGATGATAGAGATGAAATAAGGGACCTTAAATCCATCAATGCATGGAGTACTGAGACCCTCCTACATTTCCCATAATAATAACAGTTATGAACCAAACACTTTACATGCCTGATCTCATTGAATACTCACACAAACTGTAAGAAACATGCTATTATTATCCCCATTTTACAGATAAGAAGACTGATCCCGAGAGAAGGTTAAGAAGTCTCAGGAAGCAGTGGAGCCAGGATTAGAACATACACCTTTCTAACTTGAACTACCAAGCCATAATCACAGCACTTGACTGCCTCCCTACTGTCAACCCTCTCCAGGACTGTAAATTCCTTCACGACAAAAGAATAGGGAATGTACATTACCTTTCTGGTACAAGTCATTTAACACTATGTCTTATTAGAGCCTGAGTGACCAGGGGGTGGAGAGGAAAGGGGGTAGTGGCCCAAGAGGGCACTGGGCAGACTTAATTAAACTGTGTTTCATAAAAACCCACCTGTATTTTTCTGGAGAAATTCCAGATTCCTTAAATCCACACGTGCTCTTGAAATTCAAGGACAGATGCTCTGCGATGAAACAAATGACCTTAATAAATCAACATGTATACTGAAGTCCCACCTATAATACATGGCTCGTCAGAGAAAAATATAATACACATAATCAAATTCTATAGGCTGTTTGAAACATAATAGGAATTAAGCCTGGGGTAAGAGCCTTAAAAAAGAGAAAGAAAAAAAAAAAGACTCTTTTTTGTAATATATTAAGAAATATGTATTTTGGTCTTCATCCTTGGCTCCTAGCAAAAGCTCCTAAAACCTGTGAAATTCCCTAATCAATAAAGATGCTAGGAGTATCTTTTGTTTTAATAGTTGGGTTTTGACCCCAGTTTCTGACACAGAGCTCCTAAATCCCTTGGAATTTCCTGTGTGACAGGAACATTTTTTTTTTGTCCTAACGAAGGGACTCTTGGTGGGCTCCTGGAGAGCTTTAGGATGGGAGCTGGCCACAAAAAGATCAAGCCATGATTAGAAGCTTGGAACTTTTAGCTTCACCCCCTATTCTCTGGGGAGGAGAGAAGGGAGGGAGATTGAGTTAAAAATTAATCATGCCTAAGTGATGAAAACTTCATAAAAATCCCTGAACTACAGGCTTTAGGGAGTTTCTGGGTTGGTGAACACATCACAAGCTGGGAGGGTAGTGCACCCCAATTTCACAGGGACAGAAGCTCCTGCACTTGGAATCTAGAACTCACCCTACATACCTCTTCATCTGGCTGTTCATTTATCATTTCCTTTATTGCGTAATAAACTGGTAAGTCTAAGTGTTTTCCTGAATTCTGTGAGCCACTCTAGCAAATTATTGAACCTGAGGAGGGGGTTGTTGGAACCCAACTTGTAGCCACTTGGTCAGAAATACAAGTGATAACCTGGGACCTGCAGTTGGCTTCTGAAATGGGGCCGGTCTTATGGGACTGAGCCCTTAACCTGTGGGATCTGACACTAACTCCAGGTAAATAGTGTCAGAACTGAATTGAATTGTAGGACAGCCAGCTGATGTGGGGGGGGGAAATCACACATTTGGGAATTCCAGTGGCTAAAAGCACAGGACTTGAAGTCCCATGGGCTTAGGATTCAAATCCCAGTTGGGTCACCTTGTAGCCATATAATCTTAGAAAGTCATAATATCAACTCCTCGTGTGTAAAATGGGGATCAAAATGTCTCACTCAATAAGCTGTTCGCATGTCACACAATGTGTGAATCTCCCCAATAAGATTTAATGAATCTCCACGTCATCCTTATTATAAGGGGCTGAATAAACATTTGTTGGATCAACCAAAATAGACCATTGAATACGTGTTCCATCTATTCCTGTGGATTGATTTTACTTCACAGCAACAGTGCCATCAGAATCATTTTAGAAATTAGCCCAGTATTCTTCCTTGCCGGACAATCCTTTAATAATTACACAAACCAGTATAAGCTACAAAGTATCACTGAAGAGTCTTCAAGAATCAGAGTGGCCAAGCTACTCAGTGGGAAACGCTTGGCAATCTCTAACACATATAGAGCAAGCCTACCAGGATAATATCTTCTTTGATCTAAATTCCAGCTAGAAGCTTGCCTTTCATTTTAGTTTCTAAGTTTTCCCAAACCTCTGTCTCACAGAGGTTCAAATGCTCACATGGCGATTGTGGGAAAATAATGAGGCCTTAGATTCTCCCTTTGAGCTTTGATTCTACCCCAGGTGTTTGTATGAAAATCTTATTCAAAAAATAGACAAAAATGAAGTCTAAAAAGTCATGCATATTATCACAAGCCAGCAGGACCAAAGCCTGAAAAAAATTAGGCTACCACTAAAAAAAAACAAAAAACAAGAAATAACTGCCGTACTGATTGACTAATCCCACCAAGTAAAGAAATATTACAGAAAGATCTATTTGCAGGAACAATCTGGGAGGCTTTACCAAGGATTACATGAAAAAATATGGTAAAAAGTAGCTTAAAACAATTACCTAAAAATCTTTTGACCACTAACAGAGGCAGGCCTATCTCTCCATATGGTAAAAGCAGTTGCTAACATTTCCTGGGGGGCGGCCGGCTAGCAGGTATGTGCTAAGCATCAGGCATGCATTATCTCCTTCAATCTCCACAACAACCGTAAGAGGCTGCTACTATTAATATCTCCATTTCATAGGTAAGGAAACAGAAGCTTAGAGAGGTTGAGTAATCTACCCACAATCACACAGTACGTAGCAAAGCAGGGATTTAAACTAGAGTCGAACGTCATGGGAGAATTAGACACCATCCCAATCAAATCAACCAACAGCTCGAATCTGTGACTGATAGTGCAGTGGGTAGGAGCATTGTTTCTAAAGAGGCATGTATCCTCTTGATAGACACATCTATGATTCAGCACCAACTTCATGAAAATTCAGCAAGAATTCCATAGGACTTGCAAAGTCTTCCTCAGTCAGGAGTATGGGATTCTCATACTCCCCTGCTGACCCTATATTCATGGAGACCCAGTCAAGAGGAAAAAACAAATTTTGTGTATTCCTGACATCATCCTAGAGGAATGAATCCTGACAAGACCAGGAATTTGTGTGCTGTCAGCAAGGATACATCACGAGCCCGGACAATGCTGATCTGAGCTTTAGGACGGTTCTATGACAACAAGTTCACCCACTTGGTAATCTGAAAAAAAGCAGAAGGGGAGTGGTAAATACAGAAAACCTCGATCACTGTCGTTAAAGATTGAGAGAGACTATTGCCAATCAGACTTGGGCAAAACCATTAGGACAGTGTGACAAGGGACAGTCTTAGGACCCAAAGATGTTGTCATCAAAGAAGCCTACTGTGCTGCTCTCCAGTCCTATTATTCTGGAAATCTAATGGTCTCATGGAGCCACGTTCCTTCAGTCTCAGAGAAGACCACCCCCTGCCTTATTGTCGGCATTAAACAAAGGTACGAAGGGCCCTGAGTTGGCTGAGTTTTTAAGTTTTTGAAGCCGCTGGGACATTTTGGATATTTTCTAGAAAGAGGAATGTTAATTAAACATGACTGAGGTTGGGAGGGCAAGGTAAGGAATGTATTTCACTCCACAGCTTGTCTTGAACCTGATTTGACCCTCCTCTATAACCCAGCTTTGCAATCAGTGGAATGGTAAGGAGGCAACCTCTGACCTCTTCAGGAAGTACAATCTTGTCCAGGTCTTGGGAAAACCATCATGCCTGGCTTTCCTCCTTTTGGAAAAAATGTAAGGGGCTTCGTCCCCTCACATGTTTTTTAGCACGGAACCTACAGGAAATAGGACTGTTAACTTCAACATTGCTTTCAATGGTCTCTCGTGTTACTGGGCACCCATGGGAACCTTCCCACCCTCCCCCTTCTTGTATCTTCCTCCCCCCTACCCTTTCCAACCATTCCCACACTCATTGAATAAGGAAGGTCAATCTGAATACATCTGTCCCCATCTCTGGAATGCCACAGAGGAGTAACAGCTGTTGACCTCTGTTCGGAACACATGATCCTGTTCGTCCCAAAAGTAGCTTGGGTGAACTCCAGATAATATATACAATATCCACTTCCTATGGAGAATGTAGGGCCAGGAGAGTATATACCCCACACTTGCTTTATTATAAAGGCAACCTGCTTTCAAGTACTGGATCCTATGCCTACTAAGAGTAATATTAATAATTATAAATAGAATTGTACCTAAAATTTTTTAAGCATTTGCTATATGCCAGATATAGTACAAAGTTAGAAGCGTCCCAAATTTTTAAGCCTTAATTTTTCCTTTAAGTTTTGGAAAAAAGCAGTACTTTTCTTTCTTTCTGTACTTACATATCTTAATACACACACACACACACACACACACACACACACTGAAAAACTTTGCTAACCTCCTGTGTGTACAGGCAATAAGATTGAAGATTTTGTGTTTTCTTCTAGAAATATTGGAGGGGAAAAAAGGAAGTTGAGGAGAAAAAAAAAAAAAAAAAAAAAAAAACCTTTGGACTTTTCTGGTGGTGCAGTGATTAATATCTGCCTGCCAATGCAGGGGACACGGGTTCAAGCCCTGGTCCAGGGAGATCCCACGTGCCATGGAGCAACTAAGCCCACAGCACAACTACTGAGCCCACAGGCCACAACCACTGAGCCCGCGTGCCACAACTACTGAAGCCCATGCACCTAGAGCCTGTGCTCCTCAACAAGAGAAGCCACCGCAATGAGAAGCCCACAGATCGCAATGAAGAGTAGCCCCTGCTCACTGCAACTAGAGAAAAGCCCGTGCGCAGCAATGAAGCCCCAACGCAGCCAAAAATAAATAAATAAATAAATTTATTTTTTTTTAAATAGCTGTAACTGGGATGTTACAAAAGCCCAGTAGTGAGAGTAAGGAGAAAGAATACAGAGGCTATGGCCCAAGGCAAGTTCTGGACAACTCTAGGATTTGTCTAAAACTCCATCCAGAGACATCCATTAACACCACGGTACATATGATGTCTTTTATACATGATCTTAAGGAAAACTCCAGACTGAAGTTGTTCTCACAGCATCTAGCTTCTGTTGTATTATAGGCTGCTTAGAACTGGGGTGACTAAAACCTCATCATTCTCTTCATTGAGGGGCTAGAATCAACATTGGAAACATGTGGAAATCTCATCCACGTCAGGAATCTAACGTACTCTGCTTTTTCATGCTGTTGCTCATTGTATGAAATGTGCCCAGCTTCGCTATACCAAATTGTTACAAAGGACTTTTCTAGAAAAATTGGAATTGTTTAGAGGGCTTCAAAGCAGAACAAACAAGAGTAGGAAAATCTAGAATGACCTTGAAAATGCACTCATTCTTCCAAGAAACCTGGATTCAGGGCCAACAACAGGGAAGGCTTTGTTCTACACCCTGGGGAGCCAGGGGAGATGAAAGTGGTACCCATGTTCTCAGGGAACTCAAGTCTGGAAAAATACTGAGGAAGAAGCCCCTAACTTACCAGGAGAGGCTTTCAGGGAAGAGATGCTATGACATGGAGGATAAGCAAAATTGGACAGAGCAGCAAAGGGGAAGAATGGGACTTCCCTTCCAGGCAAAGTATACACTATTTGCAAAAGCCTATGGTGCATGGCTTGCTGCGGGAACCAAGGAGCTCGGTGTGGCCGCAGCGGGAAGAACACTGAGGAAGGGCAAGGGAGGTGACAGGCAGTCGGGGCTGGTCAGGTCATGGTGAGAAGTTTGCTCTTTGTACTGAGTACAATGAGGAGACATCACAATAAGGGTCAGTGTGCAGGTCAGGGATGCCGTTACCAGTTTAGGAGGCATCAGAATATTGGATCCAGGCTCTCAAATAGGTTTAATCTCTTACATTAACTCCAACTGATCATTCTCAACTGCCTGAATCACAGCTGAACGGGATTTCTGAGACCTCATACCAGATTGATGGGAGCATGGGAAGGACATGAGGGAGGATAGAAAAGGCTCTCTGACTCCCTGACCGGAATTATAATAAAGCTATGACCGCAGATCAGATTGCAGGCTACTCTTCCCCACCTGTCTCCTAAATCTTGGCATTTTTCCATTTTGAGGGTTTGAGGTGGCTAATAAATTATGCCCTTCTACTTGCTAATTCAGTTCCTTTTCTTTTTTTGAGTTTTATTTTATTTTTTTATACAGCAGGTTCTTATTAGCTATCTATTTTATACACATTAGTGTATATATGTCAATCCCAATCTCCCAATTCAACCCACCACCACCACGCCCTGCCCCGGCCTGCCAGTTTCCCCCTTTGGTGTCCATACGTTTGTTCTCTACATCTGTGTCTCTATTTCTGCCCTGCAAACCGGTTCATCTGTACCATTTTTCTAGATTCCACATATATGCGTTAATATACGATATTTGTTTTTCTCTTTCTGACTTACTTCACTCTGTATGGCAGTCTCTAGATTCATCCACGTCTCTACAAATGACCCAGCTAATTCAGTTCTAAATCAAGTAAGAGGGGCTAGGGAAGACAAAGGAGTCACAGTGGTGGAGATGCAAATATCACTGATAAAGTACCACTGGAGGATGTGGCTAAGTGTGCAGCCACAACGAGCATCCCTGACTCACACAGACTTACCCACCAGACATAGGCATTGCTAGAAAACCACAGGCCCTGCCTGCAGGGGCGGAGTCTTTACCATTCAACTACCGCGATGCCCAGAGCAGAACACAGGCTCCCTGCAGGAAGGCAGGTCCCAAAAGTGGGGACAGGAGGCAGCAGGAGCCAGGGGGAGAGGAGAGGTCAGGGGAAGCTTTGTTCGGAGTGGAGAGACAGAGGGAAGCATGTTTTCATGCTCAGATGTGGAAGACATTGCAGAGAGAAAGACTGAAGAAATAGGAGAGAGAGGATAATCTGTGGGGGGAAAGCGGAGATGACAGGAAATAGGCCTAGGACATAAGCTAACACCTTAGCGTTAATGAAAAAGGAGAAAACTACTTTGAGACCATCACGTTTGTCTAGCAAAATGGAAGCTACAGGAGTTAGAGATTAACTAACGTGGACTGTGCACGTTTCAACACACGCACATTACCTCATAAAATCCCTGTGTAGGAGTCATTCTTGTAGGTCCATTTTATGGATGAGAAGACCTGGTAAGTAAGAGAAAAGGACTGAAAGACTCTTCTTCCAGCTCTGAGACTGTGCTCTTGGGAAAGGTGACAAACTCCTTGAGTATGACTCCCTGCTCTTTGCTATTAAACCACCGCTTCAGGAGGAGCTTCCGCTAGACAGGGTGAATCAACAGGCGAGGCATCTTCAGAAGTGATCCTTCAGTTCGTGTGGTGGAGGCTGGAGGGTCGGAGTGAGTGAATAGCCTCTTAAGCTTTCGATTCAATTTCCAAAATCTCTGAAGAAGTGAACAAACATCTCTTCTTCCCTCTCCCCCTCTCCCTCCTTTCAAGGTGCTGATTTGTGCTGGGCTTGCCTCAGTCATCTCTGAGCACCTGAGGCTTCAGCCCAAGGGAATGGGGAAGGCTCAGGCTGGCTGGCTGGACTGTCACCAGGTCCTGCAGGTCAGAGTCTCATGAAAATGACGTCTCTTTTCCCAGATCTTTAGTCAGGAAAGGTTTGTAGACATGTACCCTTCATAGCCAAGATGGTAGGCACGTTCTATCAGATCTATCTCTAGTCTCCCTGGACCTATCACTCTCTTTTTGTTTCTCGGAAATTCAGTCTCTCAGGTAGTGTACAAGCTGCATAAAAATATGTATGTTTCTGCACAGATATGGGGTTGGCAAGTACCTATTACCTCTTTCCC
>NW_006781950.1:452768-467489 GCF_000442215.2 Lipotes vexillifer | reverse complement strand
TCTTTCCCTTTTCTACTCGGTCCAAAAAGAAAAATGGCCTCATATGAAAGTGGATGTGCAGCTTTTTTGTCCCCAACATTCCTGTTACATAGTCCAACTGACAAGACTGTATATAATAAGTCTGGAAATTCTTTTTTTTTTAGTTTTAATATATATTTTTTAACATCTTTATTGGAGTATAATTGCTTTACTATGGTGCTAGTTTCTGCTGTATAACAAAGTGAACCAGCTATACGTATACATACATCCACATATCTCCTCCCTCTTGCATCTCCCTCCCACCCTCCCTACCCCACCCCTCTAGGTGGACTCAAAGCCTGAGCTGATATCCCTGTGCTATGCGGTTGCTTCCCACTAGCTATCTATTTTACATTTGGTAGTGTATATATGTCCATGCCACTCTCTCACTTCATCCCAGCTTACCCTTCCCTCTGCCTGTGTCCTCAAGTCCAGTCTCTATGTCTGCGCCTTTATTCCTGTCCTGCCCCGAGGTTCTTCATGACCTTTTTTTTTTTTTTTAGATACCATATATATGTGTTAGTATACGGTATTTGTTTTTCTCTTTCTGACTTACTTCATTCTGTATGAGTCTCTAACTCCATTCACCTCACTACTAATAACTCAATTTCGTTTCTTTTTATGGCTGAGTAATATTCTGTTGTATATATGTGCCACATCTTTATCCATTCATCTGTTGATGGACACTTAGGTTGCTTCCATGTCCTGGCTATTGTAAATAGAGCTGCAATGAACATTGTGGTACATGACTCTTCTAGAATTATGGTTTTCTCAGGGTATATGCCCAATAGTGGGATTGCTGTGTCGTATGGTAGCTCTATTTTTAGTTTTTTAAGGACCCTCCATACTGTTCTCTATAGTGGCTGTACCAATTTACATTCCCACCAACAGTGCAAGAGGGTTCCCTTTCCTCCACACTCTCTCCAGCATTTATTGTTTCTAGATTTTTTGAGGATGGCCATTATGACCAGTGTGAGGTGATACCTCATTGTAGTTTTGATTTGCATTTCTCTAATGATTAGTGATGTTGAGCACCTTTTCATGTGTTTGTTGGCAATCTGTATATCTTCTTTGGAGAAATGTCTATTTAGGTCTTCTGCCCATTTTTGGATTGGGTGATTTGTTTTTTTGATATTGAGCTGCATGAGCTGCTTGTATATTTTGGAGATTAATCCTTTGTCAGTTGTTTCGTTTGCAAATATTTTCTCCCATTCTGAGGGTTGTCTTTTCGTCTTGTTTATGGTTTCCTTTGCTGTGCAAAAGCTTTGAAGTTTCATTAGGTCCCATTTGTTTATTTTTGTTTTTATTTCCATTTCTCTAGGAGGTGGGTCAGAAAGGATCTTGCTGTGATTTATGTCATAGAGTGTTCTGCCTATGTTTCCCTCTAAGAATTTTACAGTATTTGGCCTTATGTTTAGGTCTTTAATTCATTTTGAGTTTATTTTTGTGTATGCTGTTAGGGAGTGCTCTAATTTCATTCTTTTACACGCAACTGTCCAGTTTTCCCAGCACTGCTTACTGAAGAGGCTGTGTTGTCTCCATTGTATATTCTTGCCTCCTTTATCAAAAATAAGGTGACCATATGTGTGTAGGTTTATCTCTGGGCTTTCCATCCTGTTCCATTGATCTATATTTCTGTTTTTGTGCCAGTACCATACTGTCTTGATTACTGTAGCTTTTTAGTATAGTCTGAAGTCCGGGAGCCTGATTCCTCCAGCTCCGTTTTTCTTTCTCAAGATTGCTTCTGCTTTTTGGGGTCTTTTGTGTTTCCATACAAATTGTGAAATTTTTTGTTCTAGTTCTATGAAAAATACCATTGGTAGTTTGATAGGGATTGCAATGAATCTGTAGATTGCCTTGGGTAGTATAGTCATTTTCACAATGTTGCTTCTTCCTATCCAAGAACATGGTATATCTCTGTATCTGTTTGTATCATCTTTAATTTCTTTCATCAGTGTCTTATAGTTTTCTGCATACAGGTCTTTTGTCTCTTTAGGTAGGTTTATTCCTAGGTATTTTATTCCTTTTTGTTGCAATGGTAAATGAGAGTGTTTCCTTAATTTCTCTTTCAGATTTTTCCTCATTAGTGCATAGGAGTGCAAGAGACTTCTGTGCATTAATTTTGTATCCTGCTGCTTTACCAAATTCATTGATTAGCTCTAGTAGTTTTCTAATAGCATCTTTAGGATTCCCTATGTAGAGTATCATGTCATCTGCAGACAGTGACAATTTTACTTCTTCTTTCCTGATTTGGATTCCTTTTATTTCTTTTTCTTCTCTGATTGCTGTGGTTAAACCTTCCAAAACTATGTTGAAAAATACTGGTGAGAGTGGGCAACTTTTTCTTGTTCCTGATCTTAGTGGAAATGGTTTCAGTTTTTCACCATTGAGAACGATGTTGGCTGTGGGTTTGTCACATATGGCCTTTATTATGTTGAGGTAACTTCCCTCTATGCCTACTTTATGGAGGGTTTTTTTTATCATAAATGGGTGTTGACTTTTGTCAAAAGCTTTTTCTGCATCTATTGAGATTATCATTTGGTTTTTCTCCTTCAATTTGTTTATGGTTTATCACATTTATCAATGTGGTTTATCACATTGATTGATTTCCATATATTGCAGAATCCTTGCATTCCTGGGATAAACCCCAGCCGATCATGGTGTATGATCCTTTTAATGTGCTGTTGGATTCTGTTTGCTAGTATTTTTGCATCTATGTTCATCAGTGATATTGGCCTGTAGTTTTCTTTTTTTGTGGCATCTTTGTCTGGTTTTGGTATCAGGGTGATGGTGGCCTCATAAAATGAGTTTGGGAGTGTTCCTCCCTCTGTTGTACTTTGGAAGAGTTTGAGGAGGATAGGTGTTAGCTGTCCTCTAAATGTTGGATAGAATTAGCCTGTGAAGCCATCTGATCCTGGGCTTTTGTTTGTTGGAAGATATTTAGTCACCATCTCAATTTCAGTGCTTGTGAGTGGTCTGTTTATATTTTCTATTTCTTCCTGGTTCAGTCTCGGAAGGTTGTGTTTTCTAAGAGTTTGTCCATTTCTTCCAGGTTGTCCATTTTATTGCTTGTAGTAATCTCTCATGAGCCTTTGTATTTCTGCAGTGTCAGTTGTTACTTCTCTTTTACATTTCTAATTCTATTGATTTGAGTCTTTTCCCTTTTTTTCTTGATGATTCTTGCTAATGGTTTATCAATTTTATCTTCTCAAAGAACCAGCGTTTAGATTTATTGATCTTTTTTTATCATTTCCTTCATTTCTTTTTCATTTATTACCGATCTGATCTTTATGATTTCTTTCCTTCTGCTAACTTTGGGGGTTTTTTGTTCCTCTCTCTAATTGCTTTAGGTGTAAGGTTAGGCTGTTTATTTGAGATGTTTCTTGTTTCTTGAGGTAGGATTGTATTGCTATAAACTTCCCTCTTAGAACTGCTTTTGCTGCATCCCATAGGTTTTGGGTTGTCGTGTTTTCATTGTCATTTTCTAGGTATTTTTTGATTTCCTCTTTGATTTCTTCAGTGATCTCTTTGTTATTTAGTCGAGTATTGTTTAGCCTCCATGCGTTTTTATTTTTTACAGATTTTTTCCTGTAATTGATATCTAGTCTCACAGTGTTATGGTCAGAAAAGATCATACTTGATACGATCTCAATTTTCTTAAATTTACCAAGGCTTGATTTGTGACCTAAGATATGATTGATCCTGGAGGAAGTTCCATGAGCACTTGAGAAGAAAGCGTAATATGCTGTTTTTGGAAGGAATGCTCTAAAAATATCAATTAAGTCCATCTTGTTTAATGTATCATTTAAAGCTTGTGTTTCCTTATTTAATTTCATTTTCGATGATCTGTCTATCGGTGAAAGTGGGGTGTTAAAGTCCCCTACTATGATTGTGTTACTGTCAATTTCCCCTTTAATGGCTTTTAGCATTTGCCTTATATATTGAGGTGCTCCTATGTTGGGTGCATAATTATTTATAGTTGTTATATCTTCTTCTTGGATTGATCCCTTGATCATTATATAGTGTCCTTCTTTGTCTCTTGTAATAGTCTTTATTTTAAAGTCTATTTTGTCTGATATGAGAATTGCTACTCCATCTTTCTTTTGATTTCCATTTGCATGCAGTATCTTTTTCCATCCTCTCACTTTCAGTCTGTATGTGTCCCTAGGTCTGAAGTGGGTCTCTTGTAGACAGCATATATAAAGGTCTCATTTTTATATCCATTCAGCCAGGCTATGTCTTTTGGTTTGAGCATTTAATCCATTTACACTTAAGATATTTATTGATATGTATGTTCCTATTACCATTTTCTTAATTGTTTTGTGTATGTTATTGTAAGTCTTTTCCTTCTCTTGTGTGTCCTGCCTAGAGAAGTTCCTTTAGCATTTGTTGTAGAGCTCGTTTGGTGGTGCTCAATTCTCTTAGATTTTGCTTGTCTGTAAAGATTTTAATTTCTCCATCAAATCTGAATGAGATCCTTGCTGGGTAGAGTAATCTTGGGTGTAGGTTTTTCCCTTTCATCACTTTAAATATGTCCTGCCACTCCCTTCTGGCTTGCAAAGTTTCTGCTGAAAGATCAGCTGTTAACCTTATGGGGATTCCCTTGTATGTTAATTGTTGCTTTTCCCTTGCTGCTTTTAATATTTTTTCTTCATATTTAATTTTTGATAGTTTGATTAATATGTGTCTTAGCATGTTTCTCCTTGGATTTATCCTGTATAGGAATCTCTCTGCTTCCTGGACTTGGTTGACTATTTCCTTTCTCATGTTAGGGAAGTTTTCAACTATAATCTCTTCAAATATTTTCTCAGTCCCTTTTTTTTTTCTCTTCTTCTGGGACCCCTATAATTCAAATGTTGGTGCGTTTAATGTTGTCCCAGAGGTCCCTGAGACTATCCTCAATTCTTTTCATTCTTTTTTCTTTATTCTGCTCTACGGTAGTTATTTCCACTGTTTTATCTTCCAGGTCACTTTATCCATTCTTCTGCCTCAGTTATTCTGCTACTGATTCCTTCTGGAGAATTTTTAATTTCATTTATTGTGCTGTTCATCATTTTTGTTTGCTCTTTACTTCTTCTAGGTCCTTGTTAAATGTTTCTTGTATTTTCTCCATTCTATTTCCAAGATTTTGGATCATCTTTACTATCATTCCTCTGAATTCTTTTTCAGGTGGACTGCCTATTTCCTCTTCATTTGTTTAGTCTGATGGGTTTTTTACCTTGCTCCTTCGTCTGCTGTGTGTTTCTCTGTCTTCTCATTTTGCTTAACTTACTGTCTTTGGGGTCTCCTTTTCACAGGCTGCAGGTTCGTAGTTCCCATTGTGTTTGGTGTCTGCTCCCAGTGGGTAAGGTTGGTTTAGTGGGTTGTGTAGGCTTCCTGGTGGAGGGGACGGGTGCCTGTGTTCTGGTGGATGAGACTGGATCCTATCTTTCTGGTGGGCAGGACCATGTCCGGTGGTGTGTTTGTGAACTTATTATGATTTTAGGCAGCCTCTTGCTAATGGGTGGGGTTGTGTTCCTGTCTTGCTAGTTGTTTGGCATAGGGTGTCCAGCACTGTAGTTTGCTGATCATTGAGTTGAGCTGGGTCTTAGCATTGAGATGGAGATCTCTGGGAGAGCTTTCACCATTTGATATTACGTGGGACCTGTAGGTCTCTGGTGGACCAATGTCCTGAACTCGGCTCTCCCACCTCAGAGGCTCAGGCCTGACACCCGGCCAGAGCACCAAGACCCTGTCAGCCACACGGCAACTGGCTGTCCACCAACTGCGGGATGCGTTCAAGCTTGTGCGACCGCAGGTGAACTTGGAGGGACAGAGTCTCCGGGCTGCGCTGGCACTTGAGAGGCGGGTGTCCATGGCAGCTTGAGTTTTAATATTTATTTTCACTCTGGGTTTCATACAAGTGGGCAATATGAAACTGAATTTCAACACTGTACAAAGTACAGGGCTTAGAGTCAATCAAAGCTAACTGAAAATGCTTTAAACTAGATTCATAGTCTGTGTTCACTTTGAACATAAGCCCAAGTCATAAATGAAATTCCTTGGCACGACAAAAGCTGTGATCAACATAAAGCAACTCTTGAAATGCTTTAATTGCCCTTCCAATAGTCAGCCTATAAACTGTAGTATCTCTGATAAGCAGATAATGCTTTTGGATAATCTTCCAATAAGAGGTTGAAGCGACCTGACAAAAGAATTCAGACTCCACTTTTCCTTCAGCTTTTAAGATTAAAGATTCATAGCAGCGAACAGCCCTCCAAAACTGAGTCCATCAACTTGCAGAAGTTTGTCGATTCCTTGCTCCAACTGCCAAGTGCTGGGGTAGTCAGTGATGCTTCAGGGAATTTTGAAGGGAAGATCCTCAGTACAAATGGTCCCGGCAGCTGCTAGGGCCTTGCCCCAATATCACCTGACTGGGGCCAGCTAGCCACAAGCAACGAGGTTCCTGACTGGCTAAGCCAAATTTGTTACAGGCCAATAAATTGGGAGATGAGGCAAGGAATACAACCTTATTCGGAAAACCAGCAGACTGAGAAGAAGGTGGGCTGAGGTTCCCAAAACACCATCTTCAGTCTGGCAATTCTTAATCTCTTTTGTGTCAGGGACCCCTTTGGCAGTCTGGGAGCCTAAAAGCCCCTTCTCACAACCTTATTCTGAAATGCAAAAAAAAAAAAAGCCCACATAGGATTGCAAAGAAAACCAGATGGATTGAAATGCAGTTTTTAAATATTATTTAAAATGTGATATCATAAAAATTTGCTTTATTAATACATCAAATGACAAGATCTAGCTATGGTGTGGTAACTACTGTAATTTTGAAGTAGTGATTAGCATAAGTGATATTTTGAGACACCTGCAACAACTATGTGTTATGAAAATATCTGTAATTTCTATTGATGGCAAAGTCACCAGTACTGCTAAAATTACTGTGTTTTGTTGCCTAAATACATTGCCAAAATGCTATATTTCAGTTAGAGAGGTTAATGAAAATAAAGATGTAATTTTTTTCCTGCCCAAGGTTACATCAGACCCCTGGTCAAGAACCCCTGCTTGGGCTTCCCTGGTGGGGCAGTGGTTGAGAGTCCGCCTGCCAATGCAGGGGACACGGGTTCGTGCCCCGATCCAGGAAGATCCCACATGCCGCGGAGCGGCTGGGCCCGTGAGCCATGGCCACTGAGCCTGCGCGTCCGGAGCCTGTGCTCCGCAACGGGAGAGGCCACAGCAGTGAGAGGCCCGCGTACCGCAAAAAAAGAAAAAGAACCCCTGCTTAAGTCAGTACATCTGGCTGCTGTCAGCATCTCATCAATCTACACATGGATCACACATACACACACACACACAGCACTGCATGCCCTATAATCTCATTACTGGAATCTGACAGCATATTAATGACACCTATAAAAGACACTTCCCACAAGTCTATATCCTGGAATATCAAGGAGCAGAAAGTGTACATAACAGTGTAGACCTGAATGTCAGTATTCTCTTTAGCCTCCACTTCCAAACACTGACCAGGTGTGAATGGCCACTCCCAACCATGGTTTGCTCATTTTAGCCTGATACTTGGGTGACAATGCTAAGCTCTACAGTTCCACCTGCACTTGCTTTTCTCCTACATTTCAGATGAATTCCAACTTTCCATTTTGCTCATCATTACTCGACAGAATGGGACATATAGTTGCTGAGACAAGACTTTGAACATGTAGTGGAAGGAACACACTCAAGCTCAGACGTCTTCCTCTGGATAATGATGTCAAGCCCCCTGACTGCCCTGCAAATACTCCTTGACAGTAGATAAAAAAATCCTTGGAGGACTTCTGCCAGTTAGGGCAGCCTCTCCCTGTCACTCACTCTGCTGCAAACCCATGAGCATTGTTTTTTTTTATCCTCTGAAACACCAATTTCTTTTAGGTGTCAGTTCCTTAATATGAACTCTTTCCTCTGCCTGGAAAGTTCTTCCCCTTCACACTCTTCCCAGGGTTTGCTCCTCGCATTGATAGTCATTTCCGAGCACTTTATGTAAATTGGGTACTTCTTTTATTCCCTACCTCAAAATCCAGTTTGTTTTTCTTAAATTGCCACAATTTGTAATTTTTCTCTATTATTGGTGTGTGTTTTTTGTCTATCTCTTCTATTAGAGGCTAAAACCTTAAGGGCAGGGACCACATCTGGCTTGTTCACCTCCAAACCCCAGCACCAATACAATGCCTAACACATAGCAGGCACTCAATAAAAATTGGGTGAGTGGATTAATCAGTGGTGAACATTGCCTTTTATGATATGCAGCTCTGTAATCTGTAACATACATATTATACTCTTAAACCAGAGCAGCAATGGAAGGTTCGGCAGGGTGAAGTTATCAGGTAGTATATGTTAAAAAGCATTCCTGGGCTTCCCTGGTGGCGCAGTGGATGAGAGTCCGCCTGCCGATGCAGGGGACGCGGGTTCGTGCCCCGGTCTGGGAAGATCCCACATGCCGCGGAGCGGCTGGGCCCGTGAGCCATGGCCGCTGAGCCTGTGTGTCCGGAGCCTGTGCTCCGCAACGGGAGAGGCCACAACAGTGAGAGGCCCGCATACCACAAAAAAAAAAAAAAAAAAAAAAAGCATTCCTCTGCTTTAGGACCACAAGTAGTATCCCATTTGGCTTCGTTTGATTGTCTGTCCCCTGTTGATCCAGCTGCTACAGTTCACTCTACTTGCTGTGCCAGTATGTAACACATTTGTGTGGAAAATTCTATGCCTATCACTCCAGGGAAGATGGAGTTTGGAAGCACAGAACTGTTTAACCACTGGAACCATGGAGTTTGATAGCTCAGGGCTGCTCCAATCTTGGCTGGCCAGACATACCTTCTGGCAGACTCTCTCATCTCATTGTCATGGTACCAAGGAAATCAGTTTTGTAGTAGTAGTCCCCTCCCTGGAATTCACTTCCTTTACAAGCTATACTTTCATCCACAGATGGTTAATGAGCATTGCATTCAGTGATGGGCCCATTAGTATGGGCTGGGAAGACAAAGGCAAATGAAGCATGCCCTCAAGTGGCTCAAGTAAACCAATAACAACTTGTACAAGGTAAGTTTCTTCTTTTACATTGTTAGGGGCAGAGAGCATTATCTTGGCTCCTAAAGACATTCTCCTTCTAAAACATCTATAAAACTATTTAATGAACCAACATGATAAGGGCACCCACAGACATGCTACTCTATGTGTATGTGTATGTGTATGTGTATGTGTATGGTCACATTTGCCATCTCTCATAAGATCCTGAAAGTAACAAGCAGAAAATGGATCTCCCTCCAAGGGGCATATGAATCAGACTTTATCATTCAGCACGGTTACCTTTCCTTTAAGGGAATGTCTGGAGCTGCTGCACTGCCCAGCCCAGTAAGCACAATGGAACATTTTCCTTGGGATTACCTCACTCCCTGTGACCCACACAGGAAATAATTATTTTGGTAGTCACCAGTAAACAGTGAAACACACTTACTTTAAAAATAAGCTCTTTTTTTAACCCTGCAAGGCAGTGGCTTCACAAGCAGAGCTGGAATTAGTTTCTACCCAAATTCAACAATTTTGTATGTAAATGGTGCCTTATTCTTGGATTGTGGGTTCCCAGATCCAGGCCACACTTCAGAGTTCTGCCAAAAAGCCACAACAAACAGTGGTTTTCTTGTATTGCTGGCTAAAGAAGAATGTGGCATCAAAGAAAAATTAAATTTCTTTTCCTGGGATAGAATATGGAAATTTCATAGATGTCCTAACAACAGGATCAAACAGGATTTTTGGGTCTAAGTGAAAAGTCTCTATCTCCACTCCCTATTCGACCTGAGGCCTAACTTCACAGCCCTTTCTTTCTCTGTGTAACCCCCCAAAAGGCAGCACCCTAACTGGAAGCTACAGAGCTCTGAGAAAAGGAAGGCTACCTGTTGAAACAGATGAGTTAAATTAACAAGGCAATGTTCTCAACTAAAAGACTCTATTCTATTGAAATCCAAAGTCATCAACTTAGGATAGTCCTGAGACCCAAGATAATAAGGGTTTAAACACAATAGGTGGTTTTTCCTTTCTCATCAAACAGTCTGGGGGTAAGTAGCCCAGGTCTGGTGTGGCGGCTCGAGGCTCAGAGACCCAGGTGTCTTCTATCATGTAACTTTGCCATTCTTGGACCCACATGATCTAAGATGGATCACCTTTACACTCACATTCCAGCCAATTGGAGGGTAAGATGGAGAAAAGGATGGCCTGCCCCTTCCTTTAAGGACACGACTCAGAAATGGCATCACTTCTGCTTATATTCCATTAGCCAAAACTTAGTCATATGACCAACAGAACTTCAAGGTTGTTCCCAGCTACATATTGGGGATTCTGTTACCATAGAAAAAAAGGGGGAGAATCAATATTGGGAGACAGCCAGTGGTTTGCCACAATGGTCAATTTTCAGATTATTCCTTTGACAATGGATAAGTTATCAGAAGACCTAGCCTCTTTTCCTTCAAAGCTATTGCACTGTGCCCCCCTCCAAAATTATTCCATTTATCAGACCACCTATGCCTGTATGATAACCTGGTATGCTTAAGGAAGAAAAGGCCATGAGAAGAGAGCTACAGTGTCCATGCACCTTTGTGTGCTGACATCTGGCCAATCAGTAAGCTAGGCTGTACCTCCTCCTGGGAAACTTCCTTGATGATGGATCTGGGTGGGTCTAAGTAGTGCCACCATTTATTCTACAGACCAAAGACCCTGCTTTAAGACCAGAGCTTATCCCATTGTTGTAAGGTTTAGCTTGTCTCACTTTGTCTTCTCTGTAGTCCTAAAAGGAGAAAAAACTAGTAATGAGTCAGGAGTGCAAAACTCCCAGGCAATTTCACCTTTGGAAAGGAGGGAGGATTTCTCCAACCTTGAAACCCTGAAACCCTGTATAACCTAGTACAAAAAAAGAGGGCTACATGTTAACTTGGAACTTTCCTGTGTGTTTCTGAGGTCACTCCAAGAAATATGCCGTGAATAGGGGAGGCATGGGAGTCATGGATCCAGCCCTCTTTTTGGGTCCTTTTAGAGTGAGACTCACTGACTTCAAAAGTTTTAGAGAATTTCTGAGCAGGGACTTTCCAGAGATTTTCATTCATTCAGGAGGAAAGAGTAAGGGACTCTGTGCTGAGTGGATTAGAATCCCACCTGGTGTTTACACTGAACTGCAGGATGTGCTTAATATCCTGGCATGAATAGGCCATCACTTGGCGGCAGCAGGCAGCACCTGTTTACAGTATCCAGTCTGGTCATACAAACCTCATGAAACCTCCTCTAGGATCGAGTGATATAAAAACTAAAGGTATAGATAGATGTTCAGTATGTCAAAGATGAGCTGTGAGGGCTTTCCTGGTGGCACAGTGGTTGAGAGTCCGCCTGCCAATGCAGGGGACACGGGTTCGTGCCCCGGTCCGGGAAGACCCCACGTGCCGCGGAGCAGCTGGGCCCGTGAGCCGTGGCCGCTGAGCCTGCACGTCCGGAGCCTGTGCTCCGCAACAGGAGAGGCCACAACAGTGAGAGGCCCGCATACCACAAAAAAAAAAAAAAAAAAAAAAAAGAGCTGTGAGATGATTCACCAAAGGGGGCCAAGTTGAAAAAATTTCTACCCAGAGGTATGAAACAGAAAAGTAGATTTGTCTTCCATTATTAGCAGACATTGTGATATATGACTACTAAATTATGATAAATTCATAGCAAAAGTAAATGTTTGAGAGAATTCCACTTTATAAAGAGAAAATCAACTTCATTTGACATAAGACCTATATAGAGAGAAGTATAGGAATTTCACCAATCTCACAGCTGATTTTAGTGATATTTTTGTAGCACATGTATCACGGCTGTTATATAATATAGTTGACACACACATATACATATTATAGGACAACAGAATCTTAACAATGATTTTAATCACAAAATGATTCCGAATTCCAACTTAGGTCTCTAGTCAGGGAACATTAGGAAATCCTCTTCCTGTTTCTGCCTTATCCAAAAGCTGGAACAGAACTCTTGGAAGGGGTCCAAGATGTCAGGAAGAAATTATTTTAAGTGCTGTTATGCTTGGGAGGGACAGCAGGGCAGCATGAATTGAGCTCTGTATCTGACTTTGTGTATAGTAACAATAAAGACACCACTATGTTCCTTTCTGGCAACGGACAAGGGAAATCGCACAAATGTCGTACACATAGACCTGTGTAGTCAGCCCTTCCTCTCTCCCTCCGCACGTTGTACAGCCCTCCATTCGCACTCACCTCATTCATTACACCGTAATTATTTGTTCACAAGCCTGTTTCCAGCACTGACCTGTGACATGGGATGGAGTTAGGAACACTAGCTCTGGAGCCAGACTGTAGGATTTAAATCCTAGCTCTGCCCCTAACTAATCGGTGATTTTAAGCAAGTCCCTTAACTTTGCTAAGCCTCAGTTTCTTCAAATTGTAAAATAAAGTTAGTAATAGTATCTGTCTGATATGGCGGCTGTGAATATTTCATGAGAAAGGAATGAAAAATACATCCTGCCTTAAGGAGCATCCTCAGTAACCATTAGCAGTTCTTATTATTACCATCTAGGGATAAATCGTATCCTCTTCATCGTTGCATTCCCTGCATCTGTAGGAGGCCTAACTCCTGAAAGCATCTAAGTTGAATAAGTCAGTGAATGAAAAACTGTGGTGGAGAAAAGGCAGTCCCCTCCAATGCCCTTCCTTCACTCTGCTCCAAGGCAGTGGAGAGACCTCTCTGCCTGGTAAGTCTGAGAAGAGTAACCAGGCACAAGTGGTCCAGCCTCATCCATTTTCCTCCTGGGCATGAGCCGCCCTCAGAGGCCATACACTGGGCTTTACACTTCCAGCTTTCCCCGGTGGGTGGGCCTGCCCCTTTGTTCCCCATCTTCCTTTGAGGAAGGGAGGCAAACTGCCCACAGAAAGCATACATTTCTGCTTTCTCTCCCACATGGTTTGGTGCCATCTGAGACAGGGTGGAGAAGACTGACGAATTTTGGGCTCAGCTGTGGATTCATAGGTCTTCCCACCAAGCTGATCCCGTCAACCTAACCTGACCAGTCACAAACATGGTATTTTGGCTTCCACCTGCCATTCATTTGGATTATTCCCCAGTGCGTTCTACTTATTGAGCCCAGTTCTAAACCCATCAGTGGCTTAATAACAAAAATAATTTTTTCAGATTTTTAATTGAATCAAAGTGTTGAAAAAGTAGGGTGTTGGTCATTCTCTTTTTTCTCTCCAGATCTATTCTTAACTTTTCTCTTTCTTGCTGTAAGAGGCTGACCACTTTGGCTACATCATCTAGGCTCTCTTGCCTTCTGGCTTCCAGTTGGATTCCACCAACTGAATGAGACTAGAGGGTGAGAAGAGAGAGACCAGGGTATTTGTTCTGTCTGCACCTTCCCTGACTGGCAAGGTTTTGGCAGTGGTTCATTCCTCTGCTTAGGGCCACAGCACCTGTTGGTTGCCCCTCTCCATGGCTACAACTCGTGCTGGGTTTTCTAATGCCACTCACTCTCCCTGTCCCTTCAGGCTGAGGAACAGTAACAGCATCCCAAATATGCTACTTCCCTAGGTGCTTCGTCATGTTTGTTAGTTCCCTTAACTCTGCCCACACCCCTGTAAAGAGTCCCTTTGGTAAAGTCTCTTCAGTGAAACTTCTGAGTGTTCCATCTCTTTCCCACCAGGACCCTGATTGAAATAAGTGATGAAAGACCCTTTTGGAGATGGACACATTGGGAACACATAACCTGATGTCACCAGATATTTGTCTAGTCAAAAAATTACCTTTATTCTGATTACATCTCAAGTAGAAGCTTTCTGGTAACTTGCCTTTCCATGTTGTTCTAGCTAAAGAAACAGAAGACCCTGGTCAGACTAGCCCTATATATAAGTTCTCATGAAAGTTCAATATCTCTTCTCAAATCAGTAAAGTGTTATTGTGTTTTATAAAAATAGTGAATGGAAAGCCAAAGGGAAGTCGAAATGGCAGAATTAACCTAGTTTACTTTTAGTTCTGTGGAAAACCCCCCACTAATTTGAAGGTGTGGCATTCTAAGATAAAGAGTTCTAAGATCAGGGTTCAAACTTAAAGACTCTGAGGTTTACCAGACACAAGCATCTGAAAATATAGCCTATGGAGTGTACACTAAATTTTTGTTTTCTAATCTGTTTCCACCTGTCCTTTTATATTCTAATGTTTGACTATTTACCTCTGTTTACAAGTATAGGCAATTTCTCACAGCTTCAAAGCTTCAATGCAAGAGTGAATCTGACTCACATGATAACATCAGTAAAGATTAGCGCTTTGAGAGAATTTGAAAAGGGCAGCAGCCAAACAATCATTACTTTTCTACAGAAAAAGTTAAAAGCACAAAAACAAGAATCCTCAGTCCAGCGTTCCAAACGTTTCACAATCTGAAGCTGCGACACCTAGTAAACTCACCGACCTCAAAATCATACTATGCTCCTTCCTGCCATTTGGTCTTTGCTTATTCTGTGACCCACAGCTTGAAACACCTTCCTCTGTTCTCTCTGTCCATCCCAACCTGACTCTTCAGCCTTCAACACCCAGAGGTAACCCCATTCCTCCACAACGCTTTTCCCAGCTATGGCAGCCCACAACCTTCTCTGTCTTTTATATATTTGCCACTTACTAAATCACATGTCACTCTTT
>NW_006781950.1:445969-452560 GCF_000442215.2 Lipotes vexillifer | reverse complement strand
TTCCTCCTTGAGCCATTTCACTGTCTCCCTCCAACCCTATTCCTGGAATAGTTCTCGGTGGTTTCACTACCCATCCAGTATAACCTGGCCTCTCATATCCTTTTTATTCACCCCTATTGAGTTGTCCTCTACAACACTACAACCACCCAATCCTAGCTTGTCATTACCATTAACTGCACCCCCTCTGTAATCTCAGTTTCAAGCATTCCATTCTCCAGTTACAACCTCCAATATTTCAGATGACTCTCTTACCCCCAACCCCTTCCATTTGACCAAGCCTACCCTCTTTTCAGTGTCTCTCACAACCTTCATGTTCTCATTTTCCTCCTTAGCCATCTTAAAGTCCAATACCCATCACTATACTCACTAACTCACATATACCTTTAACTCCCTAGGTCTTCTTTCCCTCCTTCATACTCCTCTGGTAAAACCCCCAAATTGGCTAAATCCAAAGCTCTACCTTCTCCATACCTGAACTTGAACGTGGCTGGGCACAAGTGTACAACCACCTTGACTCTTCTCAATTTAAATTTGTGACTCTCTTTATTGGTTCTCTCTAAAGTATTCAACTCGGTGTTTGTAGAAACAATAATCCTCTTTCTTTTTGATTTCCTACACTTGCTTGCTATTTTCTTGAATAATAACTAAGTATGGTAACAAATGCAAATGGCATTAACAGGTTTGGGAACAAACCAAGTTGACTCTTGTAAGCATATGACTCAACTGGGAAGAACAGAAGCATGAGGTGTACTAGCAAGTAGCCTACTAGCCTGGAGTTTTCCAAGTGCCATGGACCTCAGCCAGGATGTATTACAGAGAGTATGGAGCACCTCTGTTAATCTGGCAAGTTAGAGAATGGCTACTGTACATGTACACATGAAAACTACAGATTCTGTAAATAAGCAAAGAAGGATTTACGTCCTTCCCCTTTTTTATTGCCAATATAACGAGTCTGTTTGGGTCCTGCTTTGTTAGATTTATAGTAAGGCTACTGAGAAGCCTATCAATTTGTCTCATGCTTGTCTGTCATTTATTAGCTGTGCTACTATTTTGACTTCATCCTACCATGGTCATTTCCTAGTTGATGCTGTAACATAAATATCAAATTCTTTAAGATTTCAGTAATTAAAAGAAAGAATAAATGACTAATCTTACAGCAGAATAATAATAAAAAACAACAAGATTTAAGTAATTTCACCAGAAGTAAATTATCTCCTCTACACAGCACAAACATACCATCAAGGGCGGTGTTTCTCAAGCATTTGTTTTCATTATTTCCTTCCCCTGAAGAACTTTTTAGACATTTTTTAACATCACCCCCCCCTCCATGAAATGTTAATGTGGTAGATATACTGTGTATAAACTAATTGTCAACTCCCTGGCAATGATATCACCCTGCAGAGAATGCATGATTTAGAATATAAGATGTGCATCTTATATATGTTTTTTAAAAAAAATTATGTATATTTAAGGCATACAACATGATTTGATATACACATACATAGTGAAATGATTACTACTGTCAAGCTAATGAACACGCCATCACCTCACGTAGTCACCTTTTGTGTACATGTGGCAAGAACGTTTAGCAAATTTTCAGTATTCGCTACAGTATGATCAACTACAGCCATCATGCCATGCATTAGATCTCTAGACTTATGCATCTGACATAACTGCACCTTTGTACACTTTGACCAACATCTCCCCACTTCCTCTATCTCCCCGCCTGTGGTAACCACTGTTCTATTCGCTGCTTCTTTATACAGTTCTTATCTGGCTGCTATCTATGGCCAGGAAGATGAACAGAGGTGGGACATTGATTTGGGGAAGTATCTACTTTAGTGGTGATGATGTCAGTGGTGTTTCACTCTTTTATTGAAAAAATAACTTTCTTAACTTGCTATCTTTATTCTTACCAATTCAGCTCTAGTATTTTTATTAAAACAGTAAGCAATTTAACAACAGACTAGGACTAAAGATCATATTTTCACAGCATTAAGCAAAAGTAGTAAATAAGCCTTTCCTTTTCAGATTATTAGCAGTTTCCTTGACCTGAGAAATCAAATATCTGTGGAAAGTATTCTCCAATATCATCACACCATTTCGTGTGCCCTCTCACCCCCATACTTGTTTACTATCTATCAGTAGCATATGTATCATGAATATTAGCAACACAGCTCAGAGGTCCACATGACAGCATTCAGGAAAAAAGAAAGAGAAGGGAAGGGAAAGAAAGGGGAAAGGAGGGCAGGGGAGGGGAGCGAAGGAAAAGGAAGGAAAAATAAGGAAAAGGAAGGAAGGCAAACAAGAAAAAAACTAGAAAGAAAAGAAATTAATTCTGGGATTTTTTTCTAATTTATGTCAACAAATCTCAAAGGAGACTATGAAACATCAACTGACTAGTAGCATGTTGTCCTGCCATATTAAAGAGCTTAGTTTGCTCCTCCGGTGTCTACCTTCTAATATTAAAAAAATTAAAAGTTATTTTAAGTTATTTTCTTAGATCTGGAGCCAGAAAAAAATATGTTGGGCTATGTATAATTACTTCATAAGCTTCTAAGAGTAGTCTTCCTGACATGTGGACAGCAGTGCAAATGACTGTTACTCACATTTTATACCTCCGTAGCTATTTGTCCTTTCATATTCTTAATGTGCAAGAATATACACCCCTGATTACGGATGTTGATAATTTTTCAGAGCTCCAAAACTTCCATGAAAAAATGGAATTCTGACTCACTAAATATTGGAAAACAACTTGGGGGTAAATCAGACTGGTGTTTACCCCAAAATGCGTTTTGCCATTGGCCATCGAGGCAAGCCAAGTAATAAAATAACCAAAATAAACAATAATTTATGATATTTTTACTATAGAAGTCTTAAGTTTAAATAATTATTGCAGGAGGATGAGGGGAAGAGAGGAAGAAAACATGAGTTACAGCCAAAAATCGAACAAAACTTTAAACTTTCCTGCTATATTTAGCTAAAATCTTTCTTTTTTTTAATTTATTTTTTGGTCACGTTGGGTCTTCATTGCCGTGCACAGGCTTTCTCTAGCTGCAAGAGCGAGGGCTTCTCTTGTTGTAGAGCATGGGGTCTAGGCACACGGGCTTCAGTAATTGCAGCACGCGGGCTCAGTAGCTGTGGCTCGCGGGCTTAGTTGCTCCGCGGCATGTAGGATCTTCCCAGACCAGGGATCGAACCCACGTCCCCTGCATTGGCAGGCAGATTCTTAACCACAGCACCGCCAGGGAAGTCCCAGCTAAAATCTCTTATTTCAATGTTTTTACCTACATTGTCTCTTTTGATAGACTTAGGAACTAGATACCTGAGTGATTATTTATATGAAGTCTGTCTTCCTCCATCAGACTATACACTCCACAAGAGCCAGTACAATGTCTGTTTTGCTCACCGTCGTATCTCCATGACAAACACAGGGCCTGCACATGGTAGATGCTCAATAAGTTTGTTAAGGATTGAATAAATTGTACGGGAAGAAGGATATTTTGATATACTTTTCTCAATGCAAAAGATGACGCTGTGAAAGCAGCTATTTTTTTTTCTTCATCCATCTTGAGTTCTTTGTTTACTCATCATAGAGCTATATTGTACCTGAACAGAGACTATTAAGACATCATCCCTCATAGAGAACAGACGTGTGGTTGCCAAGGGGGATACAAGAAACAAATGTCTATGCAAGGGTTAGAAGAAGAGATAGCAATCCAATTATCTCCTGTTGAAATTAGAATTGTATCTCTGGCAGGCAACCATCAAAGCGTAGGAAAAATAAAAGATCTAGAACTGAATTTTTGTCTTGCTTTGTAACAGGATCATTGAAAATGAAGCCGAACTAAACTGAAGACTTTGTCCATCTAACCTCTTTCAGGTCTTGGCTTAAACATCACCTCTTTAGGGGAATGTCCTTTGATTCCTCTTCACACACACACAAACACACACACACTGGGTTAGGTCTCCTGCCATCCCTTCCACTAGAGTGGGAAGCCCATGAGGCCTAGTCCACTGACTATTATATATCCAGAGCCTAGAACTATCTCTGGCATGTAGCAGGTACTCAATAAATGTTTGATAAATAAAATCTTCCTTGCAATATATTGATTTTCTGCTTTTCAAACCAATTTACCTCATTTTTCCATTCTATAAGTAGGAAAAGTAATTCCCTTCCCTAAATAATGCTCTTTGACTTTTCCTTCAAGACGGTTGTTTTTCTCATTTTCAAGACATTATCATTCAGTAACTGGAAGTAAATTGCATTTTATGCATCTACACACAATGGGGAATTGGACCTGAAAAGTATATATGAGGCTGCTTCCTCCACCCCTGCCAGGTACCTTAGGGTACATATTGCAGACTCTCAGAATAGGTTCCCCATGAGGTTTCTCCACATCTCTTATTCACACAGTTTCCAAAGGATTTAGGCTGAAGAAGGGAGACTTTCTTCTGGAAAGTAGTTAATGACTAATAATGTGTTCTCAGGGGAATGGTGAAATGTCAGCGTTCACTTTCTGTGCCTCAAATCAATTCTTACCCTCTGCTTTCGCTAAAGGTAGGAGGAGCAGAGGAGCCAGATCTTGGTTTAAGGCTTGAAATGCTCCAGATATTTAAAAACAGAAACTTAAAAGGTATCCTGAAAGAGCTTTCAGTCCTAAGACACCAAGTTCTATGGTCAATGAGGCTTGTGTTTGGTGCTTCCCCAGGCCATCTGGCAACCAGAGAGAGAGATTTTAAGTCATGGCAAGGCCATGTGGCAACCTCAAAAACCACACCCGTTGAATGCCAGCCTCCTCCACCAAAGTGGGGCAAGTCTGATGTATGACAAGAAATAACAGCTGCGCTATAGTGATATAGGCTCCACTGACATTCTCTTGCCTTTAAAAAAACAATGATTAGTATAAGTTCCTCATTCTTTTATTTACTAAATATTCTGCTGAAAACTAGAAAACTCAGTCAAATTTGGATGTTTCCAAATGTCCAGATGTGTCCTAGATACAGCCTAGATGTCAGGAAGAGACTTGAATTGGTTTAAATATGAGGTATTTTTTTCTCAATGTAGAAATAACTCTTCTGAATTAATACACAGCCTTTCACATGACCCTTGGAGAAAACAGGGAAATACAGTTACTGAAGAGGAATAATGTTGGCCTTCATAAATACTGGCTAAAAGTAGGCATATGATTAGAGTAAAAAGTTTCAAAGTGTCTCTTACTAGTGTCTTTTTTGCACACGCATACATATATATTGCTATTAAAGTTTCAACATACGCGATGTTATATTGTTATAAACCAATTGTAACAACTAATATAACTGAAATCTCCTGGGATCACCTATTAGTTATTATTCTGTCTATATAGAAACAGGGATTTCTCTTGATATCCTTAAACTAACTCAGATTTAGGGGAAGAGTACCACATTATTAGGTCCTGAGATGGCAGCAGGTAGAGCATCTCTGGATGATTTGGGTTCTAGCACTATCTCTGCCACTTACTATTCACCTGTAAAATAGACGAAAGAATATCTCTAAGGTTTCTCCTCATGCCAGTATCTCACAGTTTTGTAGTCCCACACAATTATTTTGGCGACAAATCAGGGGAACATTGATTCAAGTGTCCAAACCATGTCTGCCTAGATACACCATGCAGCTATTTCCTCACTGAAGTCTTGTCACTTCCTCCCAAGACTTGTGAGCCTAGAAAAATCTGCTACTTTGCATTTTGGGTTTTGTTTTTATTTTTGTTGAGTGGTAAACCAATGGGGAACAGGAAATACTGAGATATATCAGCTAATGTTTCAAAAATGGCAATAAATTTGGGAGTCATAAGCTTATAAAATACATTTGAAGCCAGAGATTTTAATGGAATCACCATGGGAAGATACATAGAGTGGGAAAAGACATAAGACTGAGTGCTGAGTCCCCTTGATAATGGGAAAGGGGTGAGCATAGGAAGTCCTAGAAGGAGACTGAAAAGGAGAATCAATGTGGGTAGTAAGAAAACTGTGGTACTTTGGAAGTCAAGGGAAGAGATTGCTTTAAGGAATCAGGGGTCAACAAAGTCAAAGCTTTCTGCAAGTCATGTGGGATAGGATTAATTCATTAACTATAACAGGGGTCCCCAACCCCGGAGCCACAGACCAGTACCAGTCCGCCCTGTTAGAAACCCAGCCTCACAGCAGGAGGTGAGTGGCAGATGAGCAAGCGAAGCTTCATCTGCCGCTCGCAATCACTCCCCATCACTCTCATTACCACCTGAACCATCCCCCCATCCCACCGTCCGTGGAAAAATTGTCTTCCCTGAAACTGCTGCCTGGTGCCAAAAAGGTTGGGGACAGCTGAACTATAACACTATGGAGCTGCTATTAGCAGCAAAAGTCTCCATAGGGTGGTGGTAGCAAAAGATAAATGGCAAGTGGCTTGAGAAGTTTGTAAGAGCTGGAGCTGCAGACTAAGCTAACATTTACCTTCTCTCCATTATGAACGCTCACACGAAATGTTGCAGAACTATGTAATATATAGCTGAGGGTTTCCCTGGTGGCGCAGTGGTTGAGAGTCCGCCTGCCGATGCAGGGAACGTGGGTTCG
>NW_006781950.1:435282-445904 GCF_000442215.2 Lipotes vexillifer | reverse complement strand
AAAAAAAAAAAAAAAAAAATATATATATATATATATATATATATATATACACACATATATATGGCTGAGCTTTACAAGAGAAGGACGGTAAGGCAAACTCCAATTGATTCTATAGTGACCCAAAAGTGAGCTTGGTCAAAAGGACCGGTTACAGAGTCTAGGGAGGCAAATAAGGAAATGATACCAGAAGACTGCTGATAGGGAGGAATGTATCAGTTGAGGAAATAAAACAGTCAAGGAAATGAGAATCTAGTGGGGTCCCAAAACAAGTATGATGGTACTGAGAACAAAGAACAAGTTTGATTCCCATATAATTTAAAGTGAGATCTAAACAGACCATTATTTCTTTTTTTTAAATCTTGTCCAACTTTCTTACTATAAATAAGCTTTAAAAATAAAATTAAATAGAATAAAATTTTTGAAAATCTGGAAAAAATTATAATCTATAAGCCTCTACAAGATGTAAAGAACTAATTTACCATTATGTCTTCCAAAGTTGAAGTGTGTCTTAGGAAGTTATCAGTCTTTAAACTATAGACAGCCTTGAACTCTATTTTACAGTTGTGTGAACAGAAAAAAACCAACAAACAAAACAAAAAACCAATCATCTGGGCAACAACCAAAACTTCATTGGCTCTTGCGGCAATCAGGGCACAGAAATCTAAAACATATCTAGGCAACAACTGACCTTTCATGTAACGTAATGTAACACACATTTCCTTTGGTAAAGTTCACTTCTATTTTTCTGCATCATACATCACTGACTTGAGGAAAATAACTCTTACAATGCTTGCAAGGCACAGTAAGTGGAAACTTTATTTCTAGGCTCAGTGTATTAAGTATGTAGCTATAAGCTCCTCAACAGGCCTCCATCTAATGAACTGCTTTTAATTTTTTAAGTTTCAGCTCACATACTACATCCTCCTTAAGCCTTCCCCAATTTCCTCAAGCAGAATGTGTCATTGTTTCCTCTGTATTCCCTCTTCATATTGGTAGTATGGTTAATATATCAGTTATTCTAGTCTACTTATAATACAAGTGTTTCTATAAATCCTCATTTCTCTTAAGATTATAAGCATCCTGGGGACAAGAACCACTCTTTTGACCTCACTCTATTCTGTATAAAAGAAGGGACAATAAATATGGACCCTAGATAGTTGGTCCATTTTTCAGGATAAGGAAGCATGATTTCGTTTTGTGGGCATTTTATTTTTCTCCTTTAAAATAAAGAGGTTGCTTGGCCTAACAGTACCAGGCTGACAAAAGAGGATAACTGATCTTCCAGCACATGCAACCAAAGTTCTCTCCACTCAAAAGAGCTATACTACCAACAAATATAGAATGATTTAGTTCAGTATATTTTGATATTGCATCTTTCTAATTTTTGCCTTAACTAGAAACAAGTTTGACCAGTACCCCCACTTCTTTTTTTTTTTAATAGATCGTTATTGGAGTATAATTGCTTCAACAGACCTATCACAAGTAATGAAATTAAAACCATAATTAAAAATCTTCCAACAAACAAAAGTCCAGGACCAGATGACTTCACAGGCGACTTCTATCAAACATTTAGAGAAGAGCGAACACTGATCCTTCTCAAACTCTTCCAAAAAACTGCAGAGGGAGAAACACTCCGAAATTCATTCTATGAAGCCACCATCACCCTGATACCAAAACCAGACAAAGATATCACAAAAAAAGAAAATTATAGATCAATATCACTGATGAACATAAATGCAAAATTCCTGAACAAAATACTAGCAAACAGCATCTAACAACACATTAAAAGGATCATACACCATGATCAAGTAGAATTTATCTCAGGGATGCAAGGATTCTTCAATATATGCAAATCAATCAATGTGATACATCACATTAACAAATTAAGGAATTAAAAATCATGTGATCATCTCAATAGACGCAGAAAAAGCTTTTGCCAAAATTCAATACTGATTTATGAGAAAAACTCTCCAGAAAATGGGCATAAAGGGAACCTACCTCAACATAATAAAGGCCACGTATGACAAACCCACAGCAAGCATCACTCAATAGTGAAAAACTGAAAGTATTTCCACTAAAATCAGGAAGAAGACAAGGATGTCCACTCTCGCCGCTATTATTCAACATAGTTTTGGAAGTCCTAGCCACGGCAATCAGAGAAGAAAAAGAAATAAAAGGAATCCAAATCGGAAAAGAAGAAGTAAAACTGTCACTGTTTGCAGATGACATGATACTATACATAGAGAATCCTAAAGATGCCACCAGAAAACTAGTAGAACTAATCAATGAATTTGGTAAAGTTGCAGGATACAAAATTAATGCACAGAAATCTCTGGCATTCCTATACACCAACAACAAAAAATCAGAAAGAGAAATTAAGGAAACACTCCCATTTACCACTGCAACAAAAAGAATAAAATACCTAGGAATAAACCTGCCTAAGGAGGTGACAGACTTGTACTCAGAAAATTATAAAACACTGATGAAAGAAATCAAAGATGACATAAACAAATGGAGAAATATATCATGTTCTTGGATTGGAAGAATCAATATTGTGAAAATGACTATACTACCCAAAGCAATCTAGAGATTCAGTGCAACCCCTATCAAACTACCAATGGCATTCTTCACAGAATTAGAACAAAAAATTTTACAATTAGTATGGAAACACAGAAGACCCCGAATAGCCAAAGCGATCTTGAGAAAGAAAGACTGAGTTGGAGGAATCAGGCTCTCCAACTTCAAACTATACCACAAAGCTACAATAACCAAGACAGTATGGTACTGGCACAGTAACAGAAATATAGATCAATGGTATAGGATAGAATGCCTATAGGGCTTCCCTGGTGGCGCAGTGGTTGAGAGTCTTCCTGCCGATGCAGGGGACACGGGTTCGTGCCCCGGTCTGGGAAGATCCCACATGCCGTGGAGCGGCTAGGCCCGTGAGCCATGGCCGCTGAGCCTGCGCATCCTGAGCCTGTGCTCCTCAACGGGAGAGGCCACAACAGTGAGAGGCCCGCATATCGCAAAAAAAAAAAAAAAAAAAGAATGCCCAGAGATAAACCCATGCACATTTGGTCACCTAATTTATGACAAAGGAGGCAAGAACATACAATGGAGAAAAGACAGCTTGTTCAGTAAGTGCTGATGGGAAAACTGGACAGCTACATGTAAAAGAATGAAATTAGAACACTACTTAACACCATACACAAAAATAAACTCCAAATGGATTAAAGATTTAAATGTAAGACCAGACACTATAAAACTCTTAGTGGAAAACACAGGAAAAACACTCTTTGACAAACCACAGCAAGATCTTTTCTGACCCACCTCCTAGAGTAACGAAAATGAAAACAAAAATAAACAAATGGGACTTAATTAAACTTAAAAGCTTTTGCACAGCAAAGAAAACCATAAACAAGACGAAAAGACAACCCTCAGAATGGGAAAAAATATTTGCAAAATGAAACAACAGACAAAGGATTAATCTCCAAAATATACAAACAGCTCATCGTGTTCAATATCAAAAAAACAAATAATCCAGTTAAAAAATGGGTGGAAGACCTAAATAGACATTTCACCAAGGAAGACATACAGATGGCCAAGACGCACAAGAAAAGATGTTCAACATCACTAATTATTAAAGAAATGTAAACCAAAACTACAATGAGGTATCACCCCATGCTGGTCAGAATGGCCATTATCAAAAAATCTACAAACAATAAATGCTGGAAAGTATGTGGTGAAAAGGGAACCCTCCTGCACTGTTGGTGGGAATGTAAATTGATACAACCACTATGGAAAACAGTATGGAGGTTCCTCAAAAAACTAAAAATAGAACTACTATTTGACCCAGCAATCCCACCACTGGGAGTATACCCTGAGAAAACCATAATTCAAAAAGAGTCATGTACCACAATGTTCATTGCAGCTCTATTTACAATAGCCAGGACATGGAACCAAGTTAAATGTCCATCGATAGATGAATGGATAAAGAAGATGTGGCACATATATACAATGGAATTTTACTCCGCCATAAAAAGAAACAAAATTGAGTTATTTGTAATGAGGTGGATAGACCTAGAGTCTGTCATACAGAGTGAAGTAAGTCAGAAAGAGAAAAACAAATACCGTATGCTAACACATATAAGTAGAATCTAAAAAAACAATAAAAACAAATGGTACTGATGAACCTAGTTGCAGGGCAGGAATAAAGAGGTAGACATAGAGAATGGACATGAGGACATGGGGCAGTAGGGCAAAGCTGGGGTGAAGTGAGAATAGCATCAACATATATACACTACCGAATGTAAAATAGTTGGCTGGTGGGAAGCAGCAGCATAACACAGGGAGATCGGCTCAGTGCTTTGCAATGACCTAGAGGGGTGGGATAGAGAGGATGGGAAGGAGGCTCAAGAGCAGGGGATATGGGGACATGTGTATGCATACAGCTGATTCGCTTTGTTGTGCAACAGAAACTAACACAATATTGTGAAGCAATTATACTCCAATAAAGATCTATTAAAAAAAAAGGGGGGGACATGTTAACTAAATTACTGTAAATCCATATGATGGAATAAGGATGCCTCTGTGAAAAGAATAAGGTAGTTCTGTGTCATCAAAAGCAAAAGAACAAGTAGCAGTACAATGTGTAACATGTTTATTAGAACAAATAAATAGATGCATATATTATGTGAATATATGCATTAAAACATTTTCTGGAATGAGTTACAGGAAACTATTATCAGTGGGATGGGAGCTGGTGTTAAGAGAAGGAAAGAAGCTCTCACTTTAATTTTGTATCTTTTACTCATTAAATTTTTTATCTTATACATGTTTTATATATGACATTTAAAAAACTGTCAGCAGCAGTTTCCTTTTCTCTGCTTCTCCCAACTGCAGTACCCAGAGATACTTTTCGGGTTTTTCTATATGTATATAATAAAGATGCAAATATGCATCTTTGCATATGCACAATTATAATTTTTGTTCTTACAAAAATAGTATTATATAGAGTTCTGCAATTTGCTTTTCCTATTTTATATACCATTCACATCTTTCCCTTTAAAGACATACTGCATAAAATTTCACAGTAAGAATACACTATAACTTATTTACCCATTCTTCCATTAGGTTCCTCCCAATTTTTTGCCTTTACAATCAATTCTACGATGACCATGATTTTGTATAATTTTTGTGTACATGTGTATTTCTGTAGGAACAATTCCCCAGAGTGGAATTCTAGGTAAAAATGTAGACGACAGGAACACAGGAGGTCAAGCCAAACCATTCAAGTGATTTAAAGCCTGTGTTCCCATCACATCTTTTAACTTTCCACTGGACAAAGGCAAGTAACATGGTCAACCCTGTCAATAGAGTGGGAGAATTACACTCTGCCCATCATTCAGCCATGGCAAGGATAGAGGAGGAAGGAAGACTTTTAGATATATGTACAATCTGGCTTAGTCTGACAAATAAATAGAAAGGGTGTCTGTAAAAAAAAAAAACTTTTGACAAAATTCAACACCCATGTATGATGAACCCCACCTCTTTTTTAATGATTTGCTAGGAATAATTCCCTGGAGAATCATTTAAACCATGTGTGTCCTCCAAATGTACCAACCCTCCCCTTAAGTCCATAAAGAGAATCCATTACCTGAGTGATTCATTTCCTATGGCAAAGGCTATCAAAACATGGGCCAGTGTTCACAATGCCTAATGAGAACCTTACTGAAATATTTTCCTCTCATTTCCACCTTCATCTGAGAAAGAGGACAATTGATCAAGAGCCAAAATCTCACTGGCTCTCAGGGCAATCCTTGTCAGGGGTCCTAGGTTAGGATTAGATTATTACAGCTACAGCTGTAGCAGGCCTTAGACAACACAAAGCCATAAGGACACATTAGTGTCAATTATTGTTTAAAAATAATACTAAGTGTGTTTAGGTACCAGAACTAAAATCTAAGAGTCAGAATCTAAGTCTCAAGTTTCCAATTCCTGTTTTCTGTAGCATAGCAAAGTAATTTACTCACCAAGTAAAACAATCTTCTGTTTTCTGGATCAGTGGTTCTCAAAGTGTGAAGTTCCCAGATCAGCAGCATCAGCCTCACCTGCGAGCTGGTTAGAAATGTAAATTATTGGGCCCAACCTAAGACCTGCTGAAGCAGAAACTCTGCAGGTGAGACCCAGCAGTCGTTTTAACAAGTCATCCAGAAGATTCTGGTGCACAATAAAGTTTGAGAACCACCTCTCTAGACTACACCAAAGTGTGGTCTGTAGACTAGGGCAGGGGTCCCCAACCCCTGGGCCGGGGATCAGGGTACGTGGCCTGTTAGGAACAAGGATGCACAGCAGGAGGTGAGCGGCAGGTGAGCGAGCGAAGCTTCACCTGTATTTACAGCCGCTCCCCATCGCTCGCATAACCGCCTGAGCTCCTCCTCCTGTCAGATCAGTGGCGGCATTAGATTCTCATAGGAGCGTGAGCCCTACTGTGAACTGCGCATGCGAGGGATCTAGGTTGCGTGCTCCTTATGGGAATCTAATGCCCGATGATGATCTGAGGTGGAGCTGAGGTGGTGATGCTAGCGCTGGGGAGCAGCTGCAAATACAGATCATCATTAGCAGAGAGGTTTGACTGCACAGTGACCATAATAAATCAGTTGCTTGCAGACTCATACCAAAACCCTATCAGTGAGTGGCAAGTGAAAACAAGCTCAGGGCTCCCACTGATTCTGCATTATGGTGAGTTGTATAATTATTTCATTATATATTACAGTGTAATAATAATAGAAATAAAGTGCACAATAAATGTAATGCGCTTGAATCATCCCAAAACCACCCCCTGACCCCATTCCGTGGAAAAATTGTCTTCCAAACCGGTCCCTGGTGCCAAAAAGTTGGGGACCGCTGGACTAGGGCATCTCTGGGAGCATATTAGAAATGCAGAATCTTGGGCCCCACCCCAGACCTACTGAATCAGAACCTGTACTTTAACAAAATCCCCAAGTGATTTGTATATACATTAAAGCTCGAGAAGCACAATCAAGGATGCAATTGAGCAAATTAATAATCTGAATAAATAAATAAATATGACACTATGGAGTTTACAATGCACTCCTTTCTCATTTAATTGTACCTCACTGTACCTTCCTCATTTAATCCTCTCAATAACCCTGTGGATCAGGTATTGTTGTGACCTCCATCTCACATGTGAGACACAGGAGACTGGCCAGTTGACCTGATGTCACAAAGCCAAAGCAGAAGAGCCACAATCTGGACACAGTTTGACTCTGAAATCTAGGCTCTTAGCCACCACCACTAGCTATTCTGCTTTTGACTCTGGGGAATGGGAGGGGAGGTCTTTTTTATTTAACCATGTCATATTGCCTCTCTAATGGCAAGTTCATTCGTGAGTAACAAGTTAAGCCTTTTTAAAAACTAAAAATAATATATATCCATTTTAGTTGAACAAATATTTATCAAAGTCTATTTATAACAAACAACCCTAACCTGGTGGGGCTTACAGAGCTAAGCCAATAAGAGTAAGTGCTCAATAAATATTTTTTGAACCAATGAATCAGTGAATGAATTTATTATAATATGCTAAGTGATACAGGAGCAGAGATGGGGTGCCTGTACACATCCTGAAACCCAAGACGTTTCCTGTAATTGATGAATGCTGAGTTGAACCCATAAAGAGAGGAAGGATCAACCAGACAAAGAATGAGAGAAAGGAGATTCCGGGCATTCAAAAGACCTTGGGCTTTATCTGAGAATGATGGAGATTCACTACAGTATTTAAGGGGGAGAAATGGACTCAAATAGATATGTGTGACAGCATATATTCATAAACAGTTACATACAATAAATTCAAAATATCAAGAACGAATCCCCCAAAGCCATCAGAACTTCAAGTCTAAAACTAAGCCACCAGGATTTGAGATTATTATCTATCATATCCTGTCAGAGGATGGAAATATGTGCTTTGTAACTAGGTCTTTCCTCCCTGTACATGGGGACAGAGAGAAATGAATTAGTACCCTTAGTTGCCTGCAGAAGAGAGAAGGGCCAAAAGGAAGAAACAAAGACTCGGCCTGGGAATTGTCAGAAAAGAAAATGGAAGCTCCCCCCCTAGTTTCAGTATCAGTTCTTAGAAAGAAAGACTTAAAGAAAATAGGAGCAGGAGAACTAAATTTGAGTGACACGCCAATTTTTTCTTTGACAATTAAGTGACACCCCATTAAGATGTCTGCCCCTGAGAATTCCTAGAAAGTGGAATTCTTCTCTTTAGCTTTGTGTGCACTTTTTTAAAGTAGATTTTCTTGGAACTTTTATTAAGAATTATAGACACTCCAGGGAGAATTTCCATATCTTAGTGCCTATAAACCATAACGGGGAAAAACTATCATTTTCCCTTCTCGCCTATTTTTGCTTACATTATGCTTTCTCTGCAAAGAATTCTAAAAGTATTAAATACAGGTTAAATAACAGTATTTAGGGAGACAGGGTTACTTGTATCATCTGCTTTATACATCAAGATTTTTCTTCATCAAAGAAACCATCAAAGAACATTTTCCTATGTTCTTTATTAGGGCTCCAGAATTAAAATCGTTTCCCTTGAGGTATTTTATAAAGCACAAATGGTTCAAAAGAAAAATGCTTTCATTCTCAGTTGCCCAAGCCAAAGTTCAGACTTGTAAGGTGCCCTCTTCAATAGGGTATGTTGGAATCTGAACTGGGACAGGCAGTCAAACACCCCAGTCAAAAGTGCAGATACAGCATTTCTTCCTTGTTCAGACACCATCACAAACTGAGAATCCTCAAAAAGAGACATGACCCAGAGATCAGGGTTGCTTGGAGGTCCAGCAGAGATCGAAGCAGCCCTCCTTCTGAGGGACCCCTCAACTCCCCAGCCTGTCCTTACAGAACATCATCAACAGTCTGTGCGAGGGCAGAAGGAAAGGAGATGAGGGGTGGGATGGGGGTGGCCAGTTCGCTTCCTGCCAAACGACATGAAAGCAATTTGAGAAAATGTCCACCCACCTGCAACAGCCTTGTTTGCCCTTAGCCTTTTTTCCCTCCATATCCTGGCACCCCCAGTGAAAACAAAGTCACCCAAATGTTCTAATAAAAGATTTTCTAAGAACAGACTCAGAGTATTGGAACAACTGTAAACCAAACCAACATAGCAATGAGAAACCCCACCACAACCACTCCTTATATAAAGACTTGGTTCAAAGATCAATTCTTGACATTTTTTTTTTTTGGTTATAAAAGCATTAATCAGGGCTTCCCTCGTGGTGCAGTGTTTAAGAATTTGCGTGCCAATGCAGAGGACATGGGTTCGAGCCCTGGTCTGGGAAGATCCCACACACCGCGGAGCAACTAAGCCCGAGCACCACAAATACTGAGCCTGCACTCTAGAGCCCACAAGCCACAACTACTGAGCCCGCGAGCCACAACTACTGAAGCCCGCAGGCCTAGAGCCCATGCTCCACAACAAGAGAAACCACCACAATGGGAAGACCGCGCACCCCAACAAAGAGTAGCCCCCACTCGCCACAACTAGAGAAAGCTCACGCGCAGCAACGAAGACCCAATGGAGCCAAAACAAATAAATTTATTTTTTAAAAAACCATCAATCACATTGAAGGGAATTTTGATGAATAAACTTTAAAATTATCTACAAATTTCTACCACTTTAGCACAAATATTTTCATATGTGTTTGCTTAATTATATAAGCAAGTAAGTATTTATATACAAAGTTATGGGTCTATTTTTGAAACTACCTGTGAAAATGTTTTTCTGTTTTGCAAAATACTAAAGTGAAATGAAGGAATGATGAGCTAAAGAGCATATAAAGATTGTGTCTAACATTATACCAAAATTATTATCCATTCCCATTACCCTCAAATTTTGGAGACATAAGCAAAGCTGGATAAATAGGCATTCGTTAAATAAATCTGCTTGGTTTCCTACCCTTTAAAAAACCATGCACTTTTGTTTTACCTCAGCAGTTTGACTCTCTTGGTTTTATAAAAAAGTGGGTTATCGAAGAGACTAATATACTCACATTTCATTTTATAATTGCTTTTGATCTCTAAGAGAAGTTAAGAAATGACAATTGCCAGACAATGTCAAGTGGTTGATCATCTACTGTGATATCTTGTCTCTGTGAGTACATTTCAAATATGGACTGTGTGAAGCTATGCTTGTCCCCTAAAATGGTAGAGGATAAATGACCCTCCTCTCAGAAAAAAAAGGTGCAGTTCCCCTACTAAAGGCAACCCTCCCCTTATGTGCTCTCAATTCTACTTTTTCCTGTATCCTCTGGGAGCTTTTGAGCCATCCCTTATCCCAACCACATCCCACCCCCACCCATTTAACTACACCAATGCCGAAACCATTTATATCTTCTCTCAATCTTCGGCTCTTATGTCGTCTCTCTTCATCAAATCTCTTGCAATCTACACTCTCTGCCTCCAAATTAATCCTTGCAATTTGACTTCAAAACCGATAACTATGAACCAAAACATTATTTTCTCAAAGACACCAACATCATGCTAAAGATCAATTCCACTCGCCCCTTCTGAGTCCTCATTCCCATCAGCTTCTCTTCCGA
>NW_006781950.1:419861-435256 GCF_000442215.2 Lipotes vexillifer | reverse complement strand
TCCCAGTCTAGGCTCCCCCTTTGCCTTGTCCACTGTCTCCTCCCATGTGGCTCTAGTTTCTCCTATCTCTGTCTCCCTGGCAGGCTCCATTTTCTCTTCTTGTCCTACAGATGAAGTCATTATGCATGGGTCTGTCCAGAGCCTCTCATTTTCCTGGACTTCATTCTTCTGATGATCCTTTATAGACTAAAGATTCCCAAATGTGCCATCTCTGATCCAGGTCCACATTTCTGACTGCTTGCTAGAGATTTCCACCTACATCCAACTCAAACCCAGTGTGTCCAAACTGAACTTCATGTTCTGCCAAGCCTGCTCCTCTTTCCCAGACATTAGGAGAGAAATCTGAGTCATCTTCAATTATCTCCTCTTTCCCAACTTCCACATTTAGTTACCATGTCCTATATATTCATACACATTCCCACTATCACCACTGCCTTTTGTCTGAATTGTCCCAAAAGCCCAGAGATGGTTCCACATATCCAGTCTCTCTCTTCTGACCCTCAATATATTCTTTTTTTTTTTAATCACAGTTTCAATTTCATTACTTGTGATTGGTCTGTTCATATTTTCTATTTCTTTCTGGTTCAGTCTTGGAAGGCTATACCTTTCTAAGACTTTGTCCATTTCTTCCAGGTTGTCCATTTTATTGGCAGAGAGCTGCTTGTAGTAGTCTCTTATGATGCTTTGTATTTCTGCGGTGTCCATGGTAACTTCTCCTTTTTCATTTCTAATTTTATTGATTTGAGTCCTCTCCCTCTTTTTCTTGATAAGTCTGGCTAAAGGTTTACCAATTTTGTTTATCTTCTCAAGAACCAGCTTTTAGTTTTATTGATCTTTGCTATTGTTTTCTTTGTTTGTATTTTATTTATTTCTGTTCTGCTCTGCTTTATGATTTCTTTCCTTCTACTAACTTTGAGTTTTGCTTGTTCTTCTTTCTCTAGTTCCTTTAGGTGTAAGGTTAGATTGTTTATTTGAGATTTTTCTTGTTTCTTGAGGTAAGATTGTATTGCTATAAACTTCTCTCTTAGAACTGCTTTTGCTGCATCCCATAGGTTTTGGGTCATTGTGTTTTCATTGTCATTTGTCTCTAGGTATTGGTTATTTAGTAATGTATTGTTTAGCCTCCACGTGTTCATGTTTTTTACATTTTTTCCCTGTAATTTATTTCTAATCTCATAGCATTGATGCCAGAAAAGATGCTTGACATGATTTCAATTTTCTTAAATTTACCAAGGCTTGATTTGTGACCCAAGATGTGATCTATCCTGGAAAATGTTCAGTGTTCACTTGAGAAGAAAGCGTAATCTGCTGTTTTTGGATGGAATGTCTTATAAATATTGATTAAATCTATCTGGTCTATTGTGTCATTTAAAGCTTGTGTTTCTACACTAATTTTCTGTCTGGATGATCTGTCCATTGGTGTAAGTGAGGTATTAAAGTCCCCCACTATTATTGTGTTACTGTTTACTTCCTCTTTCATAGCTGTTAGCATTTGCCTTATGTATTCAGGTGCTCCTATGTTGGGTGCATATATATTTATAATTGTTATACCTTCTTCTTGGATCGATCCCTTGATCATTATGTAGTGTCCTTCTTTGTCTCTTGTAATAGTCTTTATTTTAAAGTCTGTTTTATCTGATATGAGTACTGCTACTCCAGCTTTCTTTTGATTTCCATTTGCATGGAGTATCTTTTTCCATCCCCTCACTTTCAGTCTGTATGTGCCCCTAGGTCTGAAGTGAGTCTCTTGTAGACAGCATATATAGGGGTCTTGTTTTTGTATCCATTCAGTGAGCCTGTGTCTTTTGGTTAGAGCATTTAATCCATTTACATTTAAGGTAATTATCGATATGTATGTTCCTATTACGATTTTCTTAATTATTTTGGGCTTGTTTTTGTAGGTCCTTTTCTTCTCTTGTGTTTCCCACTTAGAGAAGTTCCTTTAGCATTTGCTGTAGAGCTGGTTTGGTGGTGCTGAATTCTCTTACCTTTTGCTTGTCTGTAAAGCTTTTGATTTCTCTGTTGAATCTGAGTGAGATCCTTGCCAGGTAGAGTAATCTTGGTTGTAGGTTCTTCCCTTTCATCACTTTAAATATATCACCACTCCCTTCTGGTTTGTAGAGTTTCTGCTGAGAAATCAGCTGTTAACCTTATGGGAATTCCCTCGTATGTTATTTGTCATTTTTCCCTTGTGTCTCAGTGTGTTTCTCCTTGGGTGTATCCTGCCTGGGACTCTCTGCACTTCCTGGACTTGGGTGGCTATTTCCTTTCCCATGTTAGGGAAGTTTTCAACTATAATCTCTTCAAATATTTTCTAGGGTCCTTTCTCTCTCTCTTCTCCTTCTGGGACCCCTACAATGAGAATGTTGTTGCATTTAATGTTGTCCCAGAGGTCTCTTAGGCTATCTTCATTTCTTTTCACTCTTTTTTCTTTATACTGTTCCACGGCAGTGAATTCCACCATTCTGTCTTCCAGGTCACTTATCCGTTCTTCTGCCTCAGTTATTCTGCTATTGATTCCTTCTAGTGTAGTTTTCCTTTCAGTTATTGTATTGTTCATCTCTGTTTGTTTGTTCTTGAATTCTTCTAGGTCTTTGTTAAACATTTCTTGCATCTTCTCGATCTTTGCCTCCGTTCTTATACTGAAATCCTGGATCATCTTCACTATCATTATTCTGAATTCTTTTTCTGGAAGGTTACCTATCTCCACTTCATCTAGTTGTTTTTCTGGGGTTTTATCTTGTTCCTTCATCTGGTACATAGTCCTCTGCCTTTTCATTTTGTCTATCTTTCTGTGAATGTGGTTTTTGTTCCACAGGCTGCAGGATTGTAGTTCTTCTTGCTTCTGCTGTCTGCCCTCTGACCCCCAATATATTCTATATGCTGCTTCCAAAGTAACCCATCAAAATATGGTTCTTATGGTGTCACTCCCATACAAGATGAAGCAAATATCTTAACATGCTATTCAAGTCCCCACAAAATGACCCTGTCTCATCACAACAGCTTATGACTCCTCCAATAAAATGATACTGGACAATTCAACAACCAGAGTACCACTGTGCCATTGTTCATGGCTGTAACTTCTGCCTGAAACATTCTCCACCTCCCAAACCCTCTCCATCCATTAAATCTAAGGAGCATTTCAATTTCTGCCTCTTCTATGAAGTCTTCTCTGTTTTCTTAGTATTTTTCCTTTCTTTATGGGACTTAGAACTCTGTTACATTAAGGTAAAGAGATGTTTTTAATAAGCTTACCAATGTGTGTGGAAATTCTATTTTGTGCCAAACACTGCACTCAGGATATAGAGAATACCATCCCTGCCTTCAAGACACTTCTGCTTATGAGGGAGAGAACACACTTAACATACTAAATTGTAATCATGTGTATGTGTGTTCTGTGCTAGAGCTGCTCCCACTGGCACAGGGAAGGAGCATGTAACCCAGCCTGGGGCATCAGGATGACTTTCCAAAGGAGCAGCTGATCTGAGCTCTGATGGAAGGATAGTTGTCCAGGAAGAGATGGACATGTGCTTTTCAGAAATAGATAATAGCATGTAAAAAGGCATGAGAGACCATATCTCATTTTAGGAATTCAGGTAAATCAGTTGCCTGAAGGGACATAAAGTGGTGGTGGGACATGAAACTAAAGAGGTAGGCAGGGGTCACACTGCAAAGAACCTTGACTGCCTGTATCAGTTAATCTATTGCCACAATGATGCTGCATAACAAATCATCCCCAAACTCTGTGACTTAAAACAATAGCCATTTATTATTGCTCATGAGCCTACAGTTCAGCCGGGTGGCTCTCCTGGTCTCACCTGGTGTCACTCACAGGTCAGCAGTCAGAAGTGTGCAATGGGGAGTCTCTTCCACTGATCTTGGCTGAGCGTTCTCACATGTTTGGAGTTGGCTGGCTGTCAGCTGGTTTAATATGGCCTTGGCTCTTCTCTAGTTGTTTCTCACACATCTGCAGTAGGTTAGCCTGGGCATGTTCACAACAAAGCAGAGATGAAAAAGAGAATACACCCAGTCATGCAAGAGGGCAAGAGAAATCACACATGTTTTTCAAGCCTCTGCTTGCCATTGTATTTGCTAACGTTCCATGGACCAGAGCAAGTCACATGGATGTACCCAGAGTCTAATTGGACAGAATTACAAAGATACAGGGCAAAGACTGGAGACTTGGACAGGCCATTAATGCAATCAATCTACCACAGTGCCCTATAAAGGAGTTTGAATTTTTGTACTCATGCACATGTCATCATGCCTATTGATTACAAATTCTTGAGCATAGGGATTGTATTTTATTATTACTATATCTCATATAGCAGTTAGTATAATAATATACACAAATACCCACTCAAAAAATTTTGGTAAGGTACAACCGAATCCCTAGTTTGCATAATAATTTATTATACATATACTATCCCCAAATTTTCTAAACCCTTTTCAACTCTATTTATGTTTTCGATCTATCAATATGTCATCCTTGAAGTCTATAGTTGTATGTATTTATTATCTGCTGTGCAAAATAACAATTCCTTTTCACTGCTTAAATATCACCTCTGTAATCTTAGCCAGGCAAATTCTAATGTTGAAAGGAAAGGTGGAAAAAAAACTGTTGTTTTTTTTTCCCATGCTCTTCATAATTTTGCAAGTTTCAAACTGGCCCTCATTCTTCCAGAGAAAAGACTTCAAACTTCTCAGCCTGCCCTCCAGCTGTTTAGACAGAGTGTTCTCTCGATACCCTCCTCTCTACACTTCTCTCATCCTTGAGGAGGAGTAACTAGAACTGCCTTCAGGATTCCAGGGGAAAATACTTTGGTTTGGGTTTAAGGTTTCCCAAATATCATTACAAACTCTGGGTACCAAATGCATAGATTGAACCAAAGCTGTTTATAATTATGCACTGAGAAACAAGCCACCTAAATCCCCATTCTGAGCATATCCTGCTTCCTTGTGACCTCATTTCTGTCCCCACAGTCCCACCCAGAGTTCACATCTAGAAAAATTACCAAGGGAAGGGCCATTTCCCTGGGCAACAAGTGGAAAGTACCTTGGAGTCATCTTTGTCTCCTCTCTTTCTTTCACACTCCACATTCAATCCACCAGCAAATCATGTCAACTCTATCTTTAAAATACATCCAGAGTCTGACCACTTCTCACCACTGCCACCACTACCATCCTGGTCCAAGCCACCATCATTTCTCACCTGGATTATCAAAATAGCCTCCTACCCACTCTCCCTGCCACCATGTCTCCCATACAGCAGCCAAAATATAAGCCTGATCATGTCACTCCTCTGCTCAAAACTCTTCAGTGGATTCCCCTCACTCAGAATAAAAGCCAAAGTCTTACATTGATCTCTAAGAACCAATATGATTCTCCCCTCACCCTCCATCTTACCACCTACCAGTGCCATCCTGGCTCACTCTGATACATTCACAATGGTCTTCTTGTTGGTCTTGAGCTTGCCAACTACGCTGCCACCTCGGGTTCATTGCCTTTGATGTTCTTCAGCCTGGAATTCAGTTACCACAGATACCCACGTGGCTCACCAGTTCTCTGTTCAAATGTCACCCTATCAGAAGTCCTTCCCTAACCACCCATTGTGCATTAGCACTGGTAGCTCCCTTCGCACCCCATGACTCTCTGTTCCTCCCTTTCTGCCATATCGTATATTTATTTGTGTACTTTATTTTCCCCTCCCAGGAAAAACAATGGAAACTGATCTGTCTTATTCACTGTTTTATCACCAAAGCCTAGAATTTAGACTCAGTACATAGCAGACCATCAACGAATGTTTGAACGAGGTATTGGCCCAGCCACACTGTATATAAGCACTAGGCATAGCCTAACTCTGAAATGTGTTGGGTTTCATTCGTCCCTTCTCTTTCTGGCCCATTTCTCAAAACTACTCAGAATTACATTTGCCTACGATACTATGAAAGTTGAGGAATGAATTCTGTGGTATTTAAAAGGGATCAACTTCAGATATTTGCTTTAAGACAAAGGGAAAGAAAGTTTCCCAGCCAAATTTCTAAATTAATGTGCATATGAATGAAATAAATATGGCCAATCTCCTTCCAATCACTTGGGTGATTTGAACGTGGAGTGATAGTACCACAAGCTTCTCTAAATGCATGCCAGGGACTTGTCAACCTGATCCTTTGATACCAAATAAGTGACAACTTTTAAGTGTATATATTTAATATTGTTTTCCATGTATCCATCTCTAAATCATCAAACTATGAGAACCCATTGAAATTCTTGACTCATTATCCAGACTTTACCAAGCAAGCTACCTCTTGTCTAAATGTCTCCCAAAGCAGCCAGCTCTGAGTGTCACCAACATGAAAAGCACTGTCACCCCACCCAGAGAAGGCAAAGGTCTGCTTTCAGATGCCAGTGTAGCCCATTTGGGCAAGCTCCCTCAGATGCAGTTCTGTTTTTCATTCTGCTCTTTTATCATGATTTACTTTTCAAGTATATAGGGCAGTGGTTTTTAAACAGTATGCTATGGCACCCCAGAATTTTAACTTTCACCAAATTTTGCAAAAAAAAATTATCTTTGCTGCTACTGAGTATATATACTGTTACTGAGATGCCAAGATTCATCCAGCAACAAAGACTGTATGTTTTCTGAAACATGTAAACAGTTTTTTCCACGAACATATTAGACATCAAGGTAAGGGCAGTAAACAGCTGTCCTTGAACCTAGACATAGCACAGAAAGGCAAGCACACAAGCTGTGCCCTGCTGTAGTTATTTTTATGAACACGGTGACATATTGTTTTATCGTAATGGGGATGGTGGTGTAGCTTTGATTCTTTGAAGTCCTTCATTTGTGTTGCCAAAAATTCCAGCACTTGAAAGTATGTTAAAAACACAGAAGATTGGGCTTCCCTGGTGGCGCAGTGGTTGAGAATCTGCCTGCCAATGCAGGGGACACAGGTTCGGGCCCTGGTCTGGGAAGATCCCACATGCCATGGAGCAACTGGGCCCGTGAGCCACAATTACTGAGCCTGCGCGTCTGGAGCCTGTGCTCCGCAACAACAGAGGCCGCAATAGTGAGAGGCCTGCGCACCGCGATGAAGAGTGAACCCCACTTGCCACAACTAGAGAAAGCCCTCGCACAGACAACCCACCCAAAAAAAAAAAAAAAAAAAAAAAAAAAAAAAAAAAAAAAAAAAAAAAAAAACACAGAAGATTGAGAACCTCCAATGTAACAGAAAGCTTTACACTTTTGTGGAAGACCTGGGGAATTCACATAGATTTTGGTTATCTGTATGATTATCTGGTTTTCGTTATCTGAACATACTCCCTCACAGGAAATCTGGAATAAGGGGAAGTCTTAATTTAAGGATGGGTTCTGCATCCCACAGGCCATTTTCAGAAATGAGGAGTCAAAGTAAATTAGACCAACCCTAAATCTAACGTCTCCATCAGAGGACATTACATGATGTCTAAAGTTCTCTTTTCTCCAGTTTATGCTCTGAGATGCAACTACCCCTGAGGGCACCAAACATAGGAGGTTATGGACATCAGAGTGCTCAAAACTCCCAAAAGTGTTCCTCCTCCTTCTGTCTCTCTAGCTTCCAGCTAAATTGTATTGTCAGACTTTTTCTCCCCTGAAGGTTTGTATCTGAACCAGATACACTGCTGGGGCCTCTTTTGGAGAAGGTTTTGCTTCAATACATTGTATCAGAGAAATAAATGTGAGAGCTTCCTGTCCCTGGCAATATCCATTCAAAATAATAGCACTTGCCAGGACCGGAGGTTGTGGGGAGGGAAGTTAGAGAGCAGGAGGAGATAATGTCAGGAATTGTTCCCCTGCAGCTGGTATTGCTCCGTAACAACTGTTCCTGCAAAACAAAAGCTCACTTCAGAAAACCAGAGACAGACAGAGAGAGGCCAACAGACAGGGATCATTATAACTCCATTTTAGAGATCAAACAGCTTGAATTACATTTGCTCAAGCCGATTTAAGTTTCTTAGTTGTTTCAGATAAACATAACAATTTAACATACTTGACTAAAACAATATAATATTAATATTATGACAAAGAACTAGTCCCTCCAGACATCTACCATCTAGCAGGTTTCTTATCTTCTACTTAGCTTCCACTGTGCTGGGGAGAAAAGAAGAAAGATGTTCTAACACAGAGAGGCAGTGTAGCACATTGGTTAAGAGCATAGGTTTGGCCTCAGAGCAGGCTACTGTCCCAGCTTTGCCTCTTACTGTGTGACCTTGGGCAACTTTCTCAGCCTCTCCAAAGGCTCAGTTTCCTTCACTGCCAAATGAAGACTGAAACTTACCTGCTTGATGGTATTGTGAGAACTAAGAAAGAGATTGCATGTAAAACACTGAGCACAGTGCCTGGCCCCATAAAGAGCACCTAGTCAATGTTTGTGTTTATAGTCAATAAATGGGGAAAGAAACTAATACTTTGTTTTTCCCCTTAGTCTTCCCATTTTCTATCCTCATCCCACCCCCAGTCTAAGCCAAAAGGAGGGAAGTCTTTGGAAGCAGTCGCAGCATGCTTGTCATGTCATGTTGGTTGCTAGAGCAGAATGCCATGTCTCTAATCGGCTGGACTCAGCTTTGCTGTTGGATCAAAGATCTGCTTCACAGCTGTGCTTGCTTCTGAGGATTCCTCCCCTCACCCCTCTGGTATGTCCCCTCCCATCACCCAGCAGTCACTGTGCCTGTCCATGTGGGAGGTGAGTATTATGTGTAAGCACTTAGGTAGGTCCCATTCAGGAAGTAAGGATTACACAACTTTTATGTAGAGACACAGTCTCCTGGGGCAAAAGTCCACAGTGATAACAAGTGACAGGCATGGGGGGGTGGGGTGGGGTAGGAGGCTTCTGTAAAAACTAAGTGTCTTTTTTTATAGACAAAAATATGAAGTGTTCCTAGCTTTAGATCTTAGCTATTTCCCTAAGATGTTTACTTAACTGTCTATAACTTCCTCAAAACAATATCAAGACTGACCACATAGCACATAACCAGAAAAAGACAAGGGAACATTACTTAGGTCTATGTGAACAATGAAACCAAGGAGGAATTTTACAATTACAGGTTTCCTTTGACAAAAGAACCAAAAGGCCCTCTGCATGCCAAACTGACTTTATGACCGCGTTGGCCTCAGAAGAAGTGGGTGGTACTGTCACTTGCAATGGTTTAGGGACTATCTGAATGCCCGCATCAGGGAAATGAAATCTGGTCACATGCAAAATCTGCTGCTTCAAATGAGTTACTGTTAAAACAACGTTTTAAAAAAATGCTTCCTAAAAGAATACAGAATGCACTTACTGTGAAGGTATTTGCCTGTGTCAGAAGTTACAGAAGTGCTAAATGACATGGAGCTTAGCTGGCCTAAAGCCAAGTGGAGCACTTCACCCTGAAGGAAATTACAGTGCTGTCATTGGGCTGTAATAAGCCTCTATAAAATGAATCATTGTGTTTCTGCTGAGTCTTAAACAAAAAATGAATCAGGATCTGGCTCCCTTAGAGGAAGGAGAAGAAGTGTGTCTTTGCTTCCACAGAAGAGGATATTCAATTGGTCTCATGAAGTATACATTTTGCTCATCTTTTTTTTCTTTTTAATTCTACCTTTCAAAGAGAGCTATCTTTGACCGAAATTTGCCAACACTTATTATGTGCAGAAGATGTTGCCACATTTGGTGCCACAGATTTTTAGAAGAGCACTCACTGCTTATAACCAGCTTAATATACAAGAAACTTGTGTGGAGGGAAGAAAGTATTGAAAATATGACACACGGGTGACGCTGAATTTTTCTGAGCCATCTCTAGCAGCAAATGCAGAAACCTGGTTGACACTTTAATGAGCAGGTCGACAAGATGTTCCCACGTTTTTAAGACCCAACTGTTACATGGAAAATAAGCTCAGGTATATATGCTCAAGTACAGTAAGGTAAGCATGGTGAAAACCAATAATGGTCCTAGTGCAAAAAAGGTCAAAGAAGTTTGTCGTTACGAAAGGTCAGTTGCTAGTTAAGAAAGAACAAAGATCACGATAGTTCAACTTTCACATTTTTTCTTTATTCTCTGGAATTGTATAATGCTTTAGGCTAGAGACTGCCTAAAGTTATTTTTTAACCTAATAAAATACTCTACTGCTACCGTATCTGGCCCAATCCTATTCTTCCCCTATTTCAATAAACTGAGCACTTCTATCAGTTTTGAAAACCAAAAACTTAATTTTTATCTACAGACATGTTTCAGATTGATTTTGTTAAGAGTCTCAGACTAATCTCTATCAACATTTTAGCTTCTGGTTGCCTCCAGTACAGAAGCTGATGTGTCCACAAGAGTAGAAGGCAGAAATAGCCAGTGATATCGTATTTTGTTTCCAGGGTAGGTTTTGTTCTGTTTTGTTTTTTAGTATATCTGTTCCTTTGAGAAAATAATACAGCTACTATTTATCAAGTGTTACACTAGGCACCATGCTAAAGGCTTTAAAACATGATCCCTTTAATCTGTACTTTCTGAAGTCAAACCAATTACCTTCATTTTACAGAGAAGGAAATTAGGCAATTTGCCCAGGGTTACAGAGCTAACAAAATCAGAAAGCCAAAAGTTAAACGAGGCCTATTTAACATCCATTACACAATGCTGCCTCCCACGCTCCAAGTCTGTTTGCCCTGGGCAAATATTACTCTTATATCTCAAAAGCCAAAGGAAAAGAAGGAGGTGGAAGCTGCTAAATGAGGGAGAAGCAAACAGAAAGTTTTGTGTTTATTTATCCATCTTCAAAGTTTACTGAGGGACAGACACAGCTTACAAGATCCTTGCAGGGTTGCAGTACAGTTCCTGCCTTCAGGGAGCTACCATTTTAATTGGAAAGACACCTAAGAATGTAAGTGAAAATCAGATATGTTGCATTAGAGGTATATACAAAGTATTGCATGTAAGAGTGTGGAGGAAGAACTTTTTTCTGACAGCTTGGCAAACAGTCGGAAAGACTCGTTTTGCCTACTAATCCTTAATGTCACATCTGTTTTAATCTACTCAGTAAGAATGACACGTGTTTGCCAAAATTCATGTATATTAATATTGAATATTTGAAGACTTGCAAGTCAGTGAACTGAAGGATCTGCTACCATATTCTCCAATGTTGTCAGTAGCAATGAAAATTGCTAAAATGTAAAAATAAGTTTTTGGACAGCAAATGAGTGACATGGATGAGACATAGGAATTTATCTATTTTACTGGTAATTCTACATGTATAAGCACTGCTATATACAAAATAGATAACTAATAAGGACCTACTGTATAGCACAGGGAACTCTATTCATTACTCTGTAATGGCCTACTTGGAAAAAGAATCTAAAAAACAGTGGTTATATGTATGTGTATAACTGATTCACTTTGCTGTACAGCAGAGACTAACACATCATTGTAAATCAACTATACGCCAATAAAAAAATTTTAAAAGATACATGTATAAAATGTTAACTCAGCCCTTGCTTGGTATAATCATAATTAGAAACAACCTAATATCCATCACTTGGGGATTAGTTAAATTCTGGCATAGCTATACATAGCTATACATGGGGCAGCTACATAGATGTTAAAAGGAATTTAATACCTATTGAAGGAAAGAGACTCTCCATGACAGATTGTTGAGTAAAAAACAAAGTACAAAAGAATATTATATCATTTACATAAATACACACACACAAACGTAGATGGACAAAATAAATGCATAGAGAGATGTCGGGGGGAATGTTTACCAAAATGTTAACATTTCTTGTGTATTAGGATGACTTTATTTTTTAATACTTTTCCATATTGCTTAGATTTTCTCCATCAATCTATTATTTTTGCAATCAGTAAAGAAAAATGAGAAAATGACCTTATTGGGGGGAGGGGGAATATATCTCCTTCTAGACTTACATGTCATAAAATAACACATTCCAGAAATTACATTTCAAAATATATTTCTACTGAAGCAATCATAACTCACCTTGAACAAAACCTTTTCTCTCTCAGATCACAGACTTGAACATGCTTTGTGGATTTGGCATCATCAGAAAACTACAATCATGTGAAAGACAGTGGTCATGCAGTTGGACTTGGCTCTGTTGTTCTTTAATGCAGAGAGACTGTCAAAAAGAGCCCAAGATTTCATTTAGCATATAATGTATATTCTAGCAGAGAAAACATAGGTCTATGCCTTTTATTTATGGCTACTCTAGAGGCAACAAGGAATAAAATATCACTGACCTTGAGGGCCTTTCTAAGGTGATTCTGCTGACTTATAACCTGGCTTCATGCTGAAGAGCCCAAGTAGCCAGAAGAAATATGCTGTACACTTACTTGTTCTATCTTTACCAGTGATTCTATGTTTATAAACTATGTTTATAAATGCTTTTGGGTCCAAAAGCATTCCCAACTTTGCATGTATTATAATATACACCTCCAAAACCAAATCAACTAAGGGAGCAAGCATTACAGATTCATTTAATCAGTACTATAAAGAAAGGACATCATTTACTTTAGGTTATATGACTCAAATTACTGGCTGATGAGAGAAACCAATTTGCACTTGGGCTTTTGTTTTCTCCTATGCAAAATTAGTCCTCTTCCATGGTTATTCTAAGATTCTATTATTTATGGCTCTAGCTAATGTGCTCTTGATGGTTTAAAAGTTGTATGATTCTCAACACATAACACATCAGAAAGAATTTATTCCAATTGTGGGAGTAAACTGATGATATGAGGAGTATGTGTTCTTGCTACATTCCTGTCATTACTAAAAGAGCACAATTAACAATCTCTAAAATACAGTTAGATGGATTTGATGTAAACAACATCATGCCATGTGCTGAGATGTAATGGAAACATAACTCAGTAACAAGAAGTGGAAAAAAATTATCAAGAGGAAAAGAATGAAGGAAAAAAATGTTTTTAATAGTGAAAAGTATAGAAAAAGGAGCTTTAAAGACTTCTAATGAATTAAATTGAGAGGAAAGAGCCAGAAAAGGAGTGTCAGTCTCTATAACTAAAATGATATAGAGGTTTATGCAATTTATACTTTTATATAATTTTTTCTAAATTGTCTCAGATTCTCTTCTTTGCCATTTAAACTATTCTTACTACCTTTAAATACCTTTAAATAAATGATGTATCACAGTTCCAAAACAAGGAAAATCCTTAGCTTTCATATACATTTCTGAGGTTATAAATCAAATTATTTTCTACAAAGGCACATAATTTGCAAGCTTCCCCAGACCAAAGTGAAAAGAAAGTTCTCAGATGCTCAAGTAGTTTGGTTCACTCTTGCATAAATTTTAAATATTTGCATCTTTGACAGTAGGAAATTTCTAGAAGTTTCTCCATCAGTAAATCCTCACCTAAAGTATTTTCTTCCATAACTTTGTTAAACACTGAAAATGAAACAGAGAGGAAATCATTTGTTGCACTAAAGAGCAGTGGGCTAGGAGACAAATGGATGTGTCACTGGCCCATGGTAAAGACTTGGGCAATTCACTCAGCCTCTGAGCTCACCTTCAACTTTACAGCCTCTCTTTTCAGAATTACATTCAGACCTTTAGAGTTCTTAATGATCTCAGTTCAGATCCCAACTCTGGTACTTACCAAGTATGTGTGAATTTGAGCAATTGATTTTGAGTCTGTTTCCTCACCTACAAAAATGGAATAAGAATACTACCCACTTAGCAGAGTTGTTGATAATTAAATGAGAAATTATATCATATGCTTACAAGAAAAAAGGTATTTAATAAATGTTAGCTCTCTTCCTTTCCAGCTCTCCTTTTCTATATCCCTGTCCTATATCTTAAGAAATGTGATGCAATACTTTATCATATATTTAAAGTATAATGACTTCAATCACTTTTTTAAACTTTTTAAAATCGAGGTATAATTTACACACAATAAAGCATGTAAAAGTACACAATTTTTATACATGTCTACACCAATGTAATCAGCACTCATAGCCAGATATAAAACATTTACAGGTCCTAGAATATTCTCACATGCCAACTCCAGCCACTACCCCTTCAGAGATAACAATTATTCTGACTTCCACCATTATCCCTAACCTTAAATAATTTTAAACAATAACAAAAAAAGTGACAATACATCTATACCAAGAAATAAAAAAGCAGTAGTTAAAACAAAGGCAGGGGCTTCCCTGGTGGCACAGTGGTTGAGAGTCCGCCTGCCGATGCAGGGGACACGGGTTCGTGCCCCGGTCCGGGAAGATCCCACATGCCGCGGAGCAGCTGGGCCCGTGAGCCATGGTCACCGAGCCTGCGCGTCCGTGAGCCTGTGCTCCGCAACGGGTGAGGCCACATCAGGGAGAGGCCCGCGTAGCACAAAAAAACAAAGGCAGCAGATCATATCTACACTAACATGGAAAAATCCCAAAAAGTATTGGCCTGTATTACTGGTGTAATTGAAAATTAATAACAGGCTTCCGGGAAGATGGTGGAAGAGTAAGACGCGGAGATCACCTTCCTCCCCCACAGATACACCAGAAATACAGCTACATGTGGAACAACGCCTACAGAACACCTACCGAACGCTGGCAGAAGACCTCAGACCTCCCAAAAGGCAAGAAACCCCCCACGTACCTGGGAAGGGCAAAAGAAAAAAGAATAAACAGAGACAAAAGGATAGGGACGGGACCTGCGCCAGTGGGAGGGAGCTGTGAAGGAGGAAATGTTTCCACACACTAGGAAGCCCCTTCCCGGGCGGAGACTGCAGGTGGCGGAGGGGGAAGCTTAGGAGCTGCGGGGGAGAGCGCAGCCACAGGGGCGCGGAGGGCAAAGCGGAGAGATTCCCGCACAGAGGATCAGGGCCGACCGGCACTCACCAGCCCGAGCGGCTTGTCTGCTCCCCCGCCGGGGCGGGCGGGGCTGCGAGCTGAGGCTCGGGCTTCGGTCGGAGCTCAGGGAGAGGACTGGGGTTGGCGGCGTGAACACAGCCTGCAGGGGTTAGTGCGCCACGGCTGGCCGGGAGGGAGTCCAGGGAAAAGTCTGGAGCTGCCGAAGAGGCAAGAGACTTTTTCTTCCCTCTTTGTTTCCTGGTGCGCGAAGAGACGGAGTTAAGAGCGCTGCTTAAAGGAGCTCCAGAGATGGGCGCGAGCCGCGGCGAAAAGCGCGGACCCCAGAGACGGGCGTGAGACGCTAAGGCTGCTGCTGCCGCCACCAAGGGGCCTGTGTGCAAGCACAGGTCACTATAAACACCCCCCTTCCGGGGAGCCTGTGCAGCCCGCCACCGCCAGGGTTCCGGGATCCAGGGACAACTTCCCTGGGAGAACGCACGGCGCACCTCAGGCCGGTGCAACATCACGCCAGCCTCTGCCGCCACAGGCTGGCCGCGCACTCCGTGCGCCTCCC
>NW_006781950.1:419062-419845 GCF_000442215.2 Lipotes vexillifer | reverse complement strand
TGCGCCAGAGCCCCCGAATCAGCGGCTCCTTTAACCCCGTCCTGTCTGAGCGAAGAACAGACCCCCTCCGGCGACCTACACACAGAGGCGGGGCCAAATCCAAAGCTGAACCCCTGAGAGCTGTGAGAATAAAGAAGAGAAAGGGAAATCTCTCCCAGCAGCCTCAGGAGCCGCGGATTAAAGCTCCACAATCAACTTGATGTACCTTGCATCTGTGGAATACATGAATAGACAACGAATCATCCCAAATTGAGGAGGTGGACTTTGAGAGCAAGAGTTATGATTTTTTCCCCTTTTCCTCTTTTTGTGAGTGTGTATGTGTATGCTTCTCTGTGAGATTTTGTCTGTATAGCTTTGCTTCCACCATTTGTCCTAGGGTTCTAGCCTTCCTTTTTTTTGTTTTTTGTTTTAATTTTTTTTCTTAATAATTATTTTTTATTTTAATAACTTTATTTTATTTTACTTCGTTCTTTCGTTCTTTCTTTCTTTCTTTCCTTCCTTCCTTCCTTCCTTCCCTCCTTTAGACAGCAAATCATCCCAAATAGAGGAGGTGGAATTTGAGAGCAAGATTTATGATTTTTTTCCCCTTTTCCTCTTTTTGTGAGTGTGTATGTGTATGCTTCTGTGGGAGATTATGTCTGTATAGCTTTGCTTCCATCATTTGTCCTAGGGTTCTATCCGTCCATTTTGGGGGGTTTTTTTCCTTAATAATTATTTTTTTATTTTAATAAATTTATTATATTTTATCTTACTTTATTTTATTTTACTTTATCTTCTTTCTTT
>NW_006781950.1:407665-417675 GCF_000442215.2 Lipotes vexillifer | reverse complement strand
AGCAGTGGATTAAAGCTCCACAATCAACTTGATGTACCATGCATCTGTGGAATACATGAATAGACAACGAATCATCCCAAATTGAGGAGGTGGACTTTGAGAGCAAGATTTATGATTTTTTCCCCTTTTCCTCTTTTTGTGAGTGTGTATGTGTATGCTTCTGTGTGAGATTTTGTCTGTATAGCTTTGCTTCCACCATTTGTCCTAGGGTTCTAGCCTTCCTTTTTTTTGTTTTTTGTTTTAATTTTTTTTCTTAATAATTATTTTTTATTTTAATAACTTTATTTTATTTTACTTCGTTCTTTCGTTCTTTCTTTCTTTCTTTCCTTCCTTCCTTCCTTCCTTCCCTCCTTTAGACAGCAAATCATCCCAAATAGAGGAGGTGGAATTTGAGAGCAAGATTTATGATTTTTTTCCCCTTTTCCTCTTTTTGTGAGTGTGTATGTGTATGCTTCTGTGGGAGATTATGTCTGTATAGCTTTGCTTCCATCATTTGTCCTAGGGTTCTATCCGTCCATTTTGGGGGGTTTTTTTCCTTAATAATTATTTTTTTATTTTAATAAATTTATTATATTTTATCTTACTTTATTTTATTTTACTTTATCTTCTTTCTTTCATTCTTTTTTCTTTCCTTCCTTCTTCCTTCCTTCCTTCCTCCCTCCCTCCCTCCCTCTCTTTCTTTCTTTCCTTCTTTCTTTCCTTCTACTTCTACTAATTCTTTCTTTCTACTTTTTCTCCCTTTTATTCTGAGCCGTGTGGATGAAAGGCCCTCAGTGCTGCAGTCAGGAGTCAGTGCTGTGCCTCTGAGGTGGAAGAGCAAACTTCAGGACACTGGTCCACAAGAGACCTCCCAACTCCACATAATATCAAATGGCGAAAATCTCCCAGAGATCTCCATCTCAACACTAGCACCCAGCTTCACTCAACGACCAGCAAGCTACGGTGCTGGACATCCTATGCCAAACAACTAGCAAGACAGGAACACAGCCCCACCCATTAGCAGAGAGGCTGCCTAAAATCATAATAAGTCCACAGACACCCCAAAACACACCACCAGACATGGACCTGCCCACCAGAAAGACAAGATCCAGCCTCATCCACCAGAACACAGGCACTAGTCCCCTCCACCAGGAAGCCTACACAACCCACTGAACCAACTTTAGCCACTGGGGACAGACACCAAAAACAACGGGAACTACGAACCTGCAGCCTGCAAAAAGGAGACCCCAAACACAGTAAGAAATACGCCAAGACACATATTAATCAAACTGTCAAAAACTAAATACAAAGAAAGCATATTAAAAGCAGCAAGGGAAAAACAACAAATAACACACAAGGGAATCCCCATAAGGTTAACAGCTGATCTCTCAGCAGAAACTCTACAAGCCAGAAGGGAGTGGCAGGACATACTGAAAGTGATGAAGGAGAAAAACCTGCAACCAAGATTACTCTACCCAGCAAGGATCTCATTCAGATTTGATGGAGAAATTAAAACTTTACAGACAAGCAAAAGCTGAGAGAGTTCAGCACCACAAAACCAGCTTTACAACAACTGCTCACAGAACTTCTCTAGGCAAGAAACACAAGAGAAGGAAAAGACCTACAATAACGAACCCAAAAGAATTAAGAAAATGGGAATAGGAACATACATATTGATAATTACCTTAAATGTAAATGGACTAAATGCTCCCACCAAAAGACACAGATTGGCTGAATGGATACAAAAACAAGACCCATATATTTGCTGTCTACAAGAGACACACTTCAGACCTAGAGACACATACAGACTGAAAGTAAGGGGATGGAAAAAGATATTTCATGCAAATGGAAACCAAAAGAAAGCTGGAGTAGCAATTCTCATATCAGACAAAACAGGCTTTAAAATAAAGACTATTGCAAGAGACAAAGAAGGACACTACATAATGATCAAGGGATCAATCCAAGAAGAAGATATAACAATTGTAAATATTTATGCACCCAACATAGGAGCACCTCAATACATAAGGCCAATACTAACAGCCATAAAAGGGGAAATCGACAGTAACACATTCATAGTAGGGGACTTTAACACCCCACTTTCACCGATGGACAGATCATCCAAAATGAAGATAAATAAGGAAACCCAAGCTTTAAATGATACATTAAACAAGATGGACTTAATTGATATTTATAGAACATTCCATCCAAAAACAACAGAATACACATTTTTCTCAAGTGCTCATGGAATATTCTCCAAGATAGATCATATCTTGGGTCACAAGTCAAACCTTGGTAAATTTAAGAAAATTGAAATTGTTTCAAGTATCTTTTCCAACCGCAACACTATGAGACTAGATATCAATTACAGGAAAACATCTGTATAACATAAAAACACATGGACGCTAAACAATACACTACTTAATAACGAAGTGATCACTGAAGAAATCAAATAGGAAATTAAAAAATACCTAGAAACAAATGACAATGGAGACACGACAACCCAAAATCTAAGGGATGCAGCAAAAGCAGTTCTAAGAGGGAAGTTTATAGCAATACAATCCTACCTTAAGCAACAGGAAATATCTCAAATAAACAACCTAACCATGCACCTAAAGCAATTACAGAAAGAAGAACAAAAAAACCCCAAAGTTAGCAGAAGGAAAGAAATCATAAAAATCAGATCAGAAATAAATGAAAAAGAAATGAAGGAAATGATAGCAAAGATCAATAAAACTAAAAGCTGGTTCTTTGAGAAGATAAACAAAATTGATAAACCATTAGCCAGACTCATCAAGAAAAAAAGGGAGAAGACTCCAATCAATAGAATTAGAAATGAAAAAGGAGAAGCAACAACTGACACTGCAGAAATACAAAAGATCATGAGAGATTACTCCAAGCAACTCTATGCCGATAAAATTGACAACCTGGAAGAAATGGACAAATTCTGAGAAATGCACAACCTGCCAAGACTGAATCAGGAAGAAATAGAAAATATGAACAGACCAATCACAAGCACTGAAATTGACACTGTGATTAAAAATCTTCCAGCAAACAAAAGCCCAGGACCAGATGGCTTCACAGGCGAATTCTATCAAACATTTAGAGAAGAGCTAACACCTATCCTTCTCAAACTCTTCCAAAATATAGCAGAGGGAGGAACACTCCCAAACTCATTCTACGAGGCCACCATCACCTTGATACCAAAACCAGACAAGGGTGTCACAAAGAAAGAAAACTACAGGCCAATATCACTGATGAACATAGATGCAAAAATCCTCAGCAAAGTACTAGCAAACAGAATCCAACAGCACATTAAAAGGCTCATACACCATGATCAAGTGGGGTTTATTCCAGGAATGCAAGGATTCTTCAATATATGCAAAACAATTAATGTGATAAACCAAATTAACAAATTGAAGGAGAAAAACCATATGATCATCTCAATAGATGCAGAGAAAGCTTTTGACAAAATTCAACACCCATTTTTGATAAAAATCCTGCAGAAAGTAGGCATAGAAGGAACTTTCATCAACATAATAAAGGCCATATATGACAAACCCACAGCCAACATCGTCCTCAATGGTGAAAAACTGAAAGCATTTCCACTAACATTAGGAACAAGACAAGGTTGCCTACTCTCACCACTCTTATTCAACATAGTTTTGGAAGTTTTAGCCACAGCAATCAGAGAAGAAGAGGAAAAAAAAGGAATCCAAATCAGAAAGAAGAAGTAAAGCTGTCACTGTTTGCAGATGACATGATACTAAACATAGATAATCCTAAAGAGGCAACCAGAAAACTACCAGAGGTGATCAATGAATTTGGTAAAGTAGCAGGATACAAAATTAATGCACAGAAATCTCTGGCATTCCTATACACTAATGATGAAAAATCTGAAAGTGAAATCAAGAAAATACTCCCATTTACCATTGCAACAAAAAGAATAAAATATCTAGGAATAAACCTACCTAAGGAGACAAAAGACCTGTATGCAGAAAATTATAAGACACTGATGAAAGAAATTAAAGGTGATACAAATAGATGGAGAGATATACCATGTTCTTGGATTGGAAGAATCAACATTGTGAAATTGACTCTACTACCCAAAGCAATCTACAGATTCAATGCAATCCCTATCAAACTACCACTGGCATTTTTCACAGAACTAGAACAAAAAATTTCACAATTTGTATGTAAACACAAAAGACCCCCGAATAACCAAAGCAATCTTGAGAACAAAAACCAGAGCTGGAGGAATGAGTCTCCCTGACTTCAGACTATACTACAAAGCTACAGTAATCAAGACAGTATGGCACTGGCACAAAAACAGAAAGATAGATCAATGGAACAGGATAGAGAGCCCAGAGATAAACCCACACACATATGGTCACCTTATCTTTGATAAAGAAGGCAAGAATGTACAGTGTAGAAAGGACAGCCTCTTCAATAAGTGGTGCTGGGAAAACTGGACGGGTACATGTAAAAGTATGAGATTAGATCACTCCCCAACACCATACACAAAAATAAGCTCAAAATGGATTAAAGACCTAAATGTAAGGCCAGAAACTATCAAACTCTTAGAGGAAAACATAGGCAGAACACTCTATGACATAAATCACAGCAAGATCCTTTCTGACCCACCTCCCAGAGAAATGGAAATAAAAACAAAAATAAACAAATGGGGCCTAATGAAACTTCAAAGCTTTTGCACAGCAAAGGAAACCATAAACAAGACGAAAAGACAACCCTCAGAATGGGAGAAAATATTTGCAAATGAAGCAACTGCCAAAGGATTAATCTCCAAAATTTATAAGCAGCTCATGCAGCTCAATAACAAAAAATCAAACAACCCAATCCAAAAACGGGAAGAAGACCTAAATAGACATTTCTCCAAAGAAGATATACAGACTGCCAACAAACACATGAAAGAATGCTCAACTTCATTAATCATTAGAGAAATGCAAATCAAAACTACAATGAGATATCATCTCACACCGGTCAGAATGGCCATCATCAAAAAATCTAGAAACAAATGCTGGAGAGGGGGTGGAGAAAAGGGAACACTCTTGCACTGTTGGTGGGAATGTAAATTGATCCAGCCACTGTGGAGAACAGCATGGAGGTTCCTTAAAAAACTACAAATAGAACTACCATATGACCCAGCAATCCCACTACTGGGCATATCCCTGAGAAAACCATAATTCAAAAAGGGTCATGTACCACAATGTTCATTGCAGCTCTATTTACAATAGCCCGGAGATGGAAACAACCTAAGTGTCCATCATCGGATGAATGGATAAAGAAGATGTGGCACATATATACAATGGAATATTACTCAGCCATAAAAATAAATGAAATTGAGCTATTTGTAATGAGGTGGATAGACCTAGAGTCTGTCATACAGAGTGAAGTAAGTCAGAAAGAGAAAGACAAATACCGTATGCTAACACATATATATGGAATTTATGGGAAAAAATGTCATGAAGAACCTAGGGGTAAGACAGGAATAAAGACACAGACCTACTGGATAATGGACTTGAGGATATGGGGAGGGGGAAGGGTGAGCTGTGACAGGGCGAGAGAGAGGCATGGACATATATACACTACCAAACGTAAGGTAGATAGCTAGTGGGAAGCAGCCGCATAGCACAGGGAGATCAGCTCGGTGCTTTGTGACCTGGAGGGGTGGGATAGAGAGAGTGGGAGGGAGGGAGACGTAAGAGGGAAGAGATATGGGAACATATGTATATGTATAACTGATTCACTTTGTTATAAAGCAGAAACTAACACACCATTGTAAAGCAATTATACTCCAATAAAGATGTAAAAAAAAAAACCTAATAACAGAAGTGATAATAGAAAGAATGGTAGATGGAAAAGAGAAAAGTGGGACTTCCCTGGTGGCGCAGTGGTTAAGATTCCACCTGCCAACGCAGCAGACATGGGTTTGAACCCTGGTCCAGGAAGATCCCACATGCCACGGAGCAACTAAGCCCATGCGCCACAGCTACTGAGCCCACCTGCCACAACTACTGAATCCCGCGTGCCTAGAGCCCATGCTTCACAACAAGAGCAGCCACCACAATGAGAAGCCCTTGCACCGCAACAAAGAGTAGCCCCGGCTCACCACAACTGGAGATAGTGCGCACGCAGCAATGGAGACCCAACGCAGCCAAAGATAAATAAATAAATTTATTTGTAAAAAATGAAAAGAGAAAAGTAATATGAGGAGTAAAGCTATTTCGAGTGTAGCTTCATTTAACAGCAGAGGAAGCATCCAAACTGAAGTCAGCCACCGGCCACATATTAACACATTGGAAGACAGCAAGCAGCATCCACGGACCAGGTATTTACTGAATGTACTCCTATCCCTCTAACTTGGACCCATCACATCCTGAGTTGAGACTCCTCATAATACTTGCAGGGCCCAACTTCCCTATCGCCATCCAAAGGGCATAAATGAGAGGCAGAGAACCCTTCATTGCAGTGTTACTCTGCAATATTTTGGACACCAGCACTGGGGTTTGTCAGACTGTTCCTAAAAGTCACAACCGAATATAGTTTCTTCCAAGACGTGGTAAATAATATAGGCTGCGAGCATTTTAGTTGGAGTTAGCCCAGTCGAACGGGGCAGGGCCTTGTCCCAAGAAATTGTGAACCTATCTAATTTACATCTATAACTTCAAAGTAACTTTTTGTTAATAACTGAATTTAAATGGTAAACAACCATATGATATAAGCCAAGGATAACTGGTTTGTTTTCAAAATAATCCAAAAGCCAGTATCTGAATACCACCTTTCTTCTTTCTTTGAAGGTAAATGTGAATGAGTTGTACCCCCATAGTTGTACATAAATCCTTTTTCTTTTCCGATGCCAGCATGAGCTTTGACAGCTTCCTCAGTAAAATTCTAACAGCCCAAAACCTTCTAAAGTGCAGTGTAAGCTTCTTTCCTCTTGTCCTGTTATTTGTGGAGATGGGAAACAACTGATGTCTTTCATATAATGACCCTTCAAATCTGTTAGACCTTTATTCTCTAAGCTAAATAACCCCACAGCTCTGTGGCCTTTCAGCCCTTATTTCCCAAGCCTTAATTACATTTTTGCTCTTCTTTGGAGTTCTGCCAGTTCCCCACATCCTCCTTAAAGGGGAGACACAAAGTGGCCACAGTTGGGGTCAGACCAGTGCTGGGAGAAGCTGACAGGCCACTTCCTGCCCTTTGCCTTCCCTGCATCCCACTATCTTATTGGATTTATAAATAAACAGCACTCATTTGACTATTTCTACTGGGGCCACCCCGTTGAGTTGAAGTCTGCCTTTCCCCATCTTGCATGGCAGCGTTTTGATTTTGTCCTGTGAACTTTTGGTACTTACCCCTTTGAGCTTTATCTAATTCAAAATATCTTGCCCAGTGAATTGTCTGGCTCCCTTTACATTTGATCCCTCCTTTCTCCACTTCTCCAAAAAAGATTTTGCAAATTCACGAAGTGCCTTCCCAGAAGCTGAGCCATTGATCAAGATTTACTGAGAGTTAGATGGGACCCTGGAACAGAAAAAGGACATGAGATAAAAACTAAGGAAATCTGAATAAAATATGGACTTCAGTTAATATCAATATATCAATATTTGTTCATTAATTGAAACAAATGTACCTCCCTAATGTAAGATGTTAATACAAGAGGAAATGGTGCAGGGGCTATCTAAGAACTCTTCGTACTATCTTCCTCAATTTTTCTTTAAATCTAAAACTATTCAGAAATCAAAGTCTCTTCATAAAAAGAAATAAATAAATGGGGAGGGGAGTCTAATTTAAACAGGCTGGCCTGAGAAAGCCTCACTGTGGAGTTAGTTTGAAGACTAGACTTGAAGGTCTAGGTCAGATGACGAAAAGAGAAAGTGCTTAGAGCTTAGGAAACAGTATGGGCAAAAGCTCTCCAGGAACAACAACAACAAAAAAAGATTTACGAGCTTTTCCCTATCTCCCCCATCATCCGCAAGGCAAGTGCTGACACTACTGTGTTAATAACCACCGCTTATTGAGAGATTGTGCTAGGAAATTTTGCATACATTATTTCATTATTTCCTCACAACGGCCACATGTAAGGCAGATCTTATTACCCTAATTTTATTAAAGAGGATCCTGAGGTTAACTAGATTAAGTAATTTGCTATGGCCACAGAGCAAGTGAGTGCCAGATTCAAACCTGGGTCTCTCTGACTATAGAATTCGCTGTGCCACAATGCCAGGAAATCAGTGCTCACTGGCATTTGGGTGTAACCCACTAGGCGAGTGTGACTCCACTTGTCCAATACATGTATGGTTTATCTCAAAAATCAACAAAAATCATGGGTGCCTAACTGACAGAAAAAGGAAAAAGGGGGAAAGTAAAAGAGAGAACAAGACAGACAAGAAGGGCATCAAAATCTGTAAGGTTTTCAGGTGCCCCGTTCTTTCTGATCATAAAAGTAATAACATGGGATTGAAACAAGTTGTTTAACAGTCCAGACACAGTGTAGCTCATTTCCTACGTTCCCCTGGTCACTAACAAAGGATTACCCAAGTGTAGACTGGAGTAATAGGGTCGGAGAAAAGATTCCCTAATGAGACGCATGTGTTTAATTGGTTGTTTGAACTGTTAATTTACTACTAACTAACTGGAGGAGGTAAATATTATTTGTCCTTTTAAGTCTGGAACTGCTTTATTGACAAAATGAATTTGGTGAAAGTGGGATAGAAATGTGAGGGGAAAACTCAGAAGTCTATATGTGCCAAATAGCTGTATGTGTATGTAAACACCTAGAAACCATGCACAGAACTACAGCTGGAAATAATCTGAGGAGGAGGGTGGGGGGAGTCTTTCAAACAATACCATCCGAATCTTTTATTACAAGAAGATGTTTGCGTATTACATGGTTTTTAAATTTTTTAACATGTCATCTACCCCAAACCCATTTTAAGGAATTTTATTATTTAATAGAAGAAAAATCTCAGTTCTCTGGGCAAAATATTTTTTTAAAAATACAGTAAAATAATGTAAAGTAAAATTTAATAAGAAATCTGGATTTGGGGAAGGTTGGCTTTTAAAAATTGATTCTCTGAAATCAATTTTTAAAGCTCCTAAGCAGAAACAGAATTCTTAGTTCTCGATCTATATCAGTTCTACAAACCCAATATTATTAGGAAGAATGACCTAAATGTTAAACTTTTCCTCAAGGATTTGATGAACTTTCTCTACTGTTAAAAAAAAAAAGTCCTACATTTTATTACCAATTCTGACTAAAACTGGACCCATACTAAATCAAATAAGAATTACTTTAACTTTTTCAAACAAGTTTCATGAGTTTTCTAATAGCCTTAACCTTATATATCTCAGTAACATATATTTATAGAAAACTGACAAATTTATTCATGCTTATTTAAATGCCAACAATTAGAGAACCTCTACTGTGCAGATTTAGATGTTTATCTTATGGAATAAAGACATTTGTTTAACTTCCTAAAGAAAATAGTTTCAAGATTTCTCAATAGTCCTTCCAAGCCTTCTTACCTCTGTAATCTTCTTGGTTGCAAAAATAAATTCATTTCAATCACTGCCTGGCCAAAGTTTAAACTTAAAAATCGACTTAACAGTTAATCAATAGGCTGATCTGCTGATTCAGTAGAGTGTAGCTACACCTGACCAGAGGGCATCCTGTTAAAAGAGTAAACAACTTATTCATGATGCAATTCAGCACTGAGAATCCAACCTAGCTATAAAACTGCATCACATGGATTAAGTTATATGCAGGTCCTCTGAAACTGATGTCTTATCAAATACCTGTGTGTTAACTTCCTCCATTGTATGATACCATGACAATAACCTGTAAAAGTTTAGGTCTGCAATTAAGGTATTGTCTATTTTTCTACAATAGAATTCCTTTAACACAGTATGTTTGTTATTAAATAGTGCAAAGAAAGAGTAAATAGGGCTTCCCTGGTGGCGCAGTGGTTGAGAGTCCGCCTGCCGATGCAGGGGACACAGGGTTGGGGCCC
>NW_006781950.1:390565-407470 GCF_000442215.2 Lipotes vexillifer | reverse complement strand
GGAGCAGCTGGGCCCGTAAGCCATGGCCGCTGGGCCTGCGCGTCCGGAGCCTGTGCTCTGCAGCGGGAGAGGCCACAACAGTGAGAGGCCTGCGTAAAAAAAAAAAAAAAAAAGAAAGAGTAAATATATAAGTCCAGAACCCAAGCCAAAATTAATGTTCTCTGTGTTCCTGGATGTCTCTATACAAGAAAGTTTTGCAATGAGAAAAAAATATAAATTGTTCTATGCAATCTATATGGAATTATCAATTTAAACATGATCTAATTAGGCCACCTTCTGGTCGAATCTGCACCTGACTTAAAATTTGTACGAATAGTGTTAAAAGAAACTTAAATGGCAAACATCTATTCTTGGTTTTGTTCTTACAGGGCTGTATTGGCCTAGATTGTCTATAGGCTCAAAATGTTTGGGAATCTTGCAGAGTAGCTTTGAGAAAAACATGTAGTCAGTTTAAGTTCACAGTAAATTTTCCTCATCTGATAGTGACTGAAGGAACCAGTAAAACACTAAACAATTTACTATCAGGTAAGCTCCAAATCGCCCATTTTGGAAGTAAATGCATCCAAAATCCACTGAACCAAGACCAACGAGGCCAGGCAAGTGACATCATTAACATCTAATTGAAAGCAGCAGGGAAGAAAGTCCTGAATTTTCTTCCTTCCTCTGCTGGAATGTGATGGGCAGTCCTGGGTGATATTTTTATGGTATTTGTGCCTCGTCTTCCCCTTCTTTGCTCACAAGACTCCTTTGAATTAGATGCAAGCATCAGCAAGTGTTTTGAGTGTCTTCAAATCACCACCTGGGCAAGCATGTCATCTAAGGTAGAGGCCTGTGTACAAACATAATAGACAATGAGGTAGAGTGATAACAGTGGTCCTAAGCTGAGTCCCAGCCTCACCACAGTGGCAAGGGAAGGCCAGGGACAGAGATGCTCAGATGCAAGTTGCAGAAGCATGGTCGAAGGTGAAGGCCCTGAAGCCAGACCACCTAGGTTTGTCTCCCAGCTCTGATACTTCCTAGCCAGATAATGCTTAGAAAGTGTCTTTATTGCTCTGAGACTCAGTTTCCTTTTCTGAAAATGAGTGATATTTAAGAATGTTGTTGCAAATATTAAATTAAATGATGCTCATAAAGCACATACAACAGTAGTTGGCATATGACAGCATACAGTTAATGTTGGTTATTTATCATTATAACTAGGTATCTCTTTCACTGTAAGTCTCTAGATGGTTTAATGCTTGGCTTTACTAATAACATTGATTCCCAAGCTTCTAGTTTCTCCCTCCTCTGAACCACCTTACAGATGCCAGCCAAGTAAAGCTTTCTAGTAAGTCTCTTCCATCATTTTACATCTCTGCTCAAAAACTTTCACGGGGGCTTCCCTGGTGGCGCAGTGGTTGAGAATCTGCCTGCCGATGCAGGGGACACGGGTTCGAGCCCTGGTCTGGGAAGATCCCACATGCCGCGGAGCAACTGGGCCCGTGAGCCACAACTACTGAGCCTGCGCATCTGGAGCTTGTGCTCCACAACAAGAGAGGCCGCAATAGTGAGAGGCCCGCGCACCGCGATGAAGAGTGGCCCCCGCTCGCCGCAACTAGAGAAAGCCCTCGCACAGAAACGAAGACCCAACGCAGCCAAAAATGGAATAAATAAATTAAAAAATAAAATAAATAAATAAATAAAAGCCCAAGCCTAGAATCATAAGATTTAGAGCTAAAGGGGCTAGAAAAATATTTAAAAAAAAAAAAAAAAAAACTTTCACGGGCTCCCTACATCAGGAAAAGGTCTGAATTCGTCAGACTAGCCAGAAACACTGTGCATAGCCTGGCTCTGATCTGCTTTTCCAACTTTCTGCTCCAGCTAGACTGATGGCCCTTTTCTTTGTATCACCCGTCTGATACATATTTCTATTTCACTTTTCATATACAACTACTAGGTACACAGTAAGTGGTTAGAAACTATTTGCTAGTGTTATTTTTGCTCCGGCAGATAGCTATGGTCGAACCAGAGGAAAGGATTGCACAGAAACTCCAGTTTGAGCACAGTGGATGCTGGGAAATTCAGCAACAGTAAGAGGGGTAAGCTAAGGCCAGTAGCATGGAGCTACCATAATGGTTAGCCTCAGATATGCTCAAGGAATATATACCATGTATCAAAGCTATTTTTAAATAAAATCCCTAATGAAAGAGTTTAGAGAGAAATTCTCAGGTGAGAGGTCTCTAGGGCCCTAGAGGATGGAAAGCCATAGTTGTATCCTTTACTAAATATTATTAACCCAACTGTAAATCTTATCCATTCAAGCTTCTCCCCATAGGGGCACCCACTTTAAGAAGAATTTATTTTGATTTATTTACACAAAGTAATCTCTCCTTCTAATCAACAAAAACTTCCGTCCCTATTCACAAAACTGACTTAAAACTCACTGTTATGATGGCTTGCTTCCTTTTGGTGCCACTGGGGTTTGGAGAGGACGTAGCATGGAGCAGAGTGTGCCTGGAATTAAGGAGAGGCCCAGAGTAGTGTGCTGATAACCCCTGAGTTTAGGGTAGAGTGACAGGCATTCACTGAGTGTTAACCCCTACCTCTTCATTGAGGAAGTGAAGGGCAGCCCCCCCTGACATTTTCCAAAATGAATATCTTCCTTCCAAGGATGTGGTCTTCATTTTATGACAAGAGAAAAAGAACAGGGGAGAAAAAGGAATTTTACATCATGACAGGAAGTTTAGACAATAGCTTTCCCTTATGTAAAGCAGTTTTACCAGACACTTTCAACAAATAAATACAGCCCCAAATTTCAGACCCTCAAAGTTGAGTTCTCACTAGATAGCAGTCACAAATTGATGCCCCTTGAGTTAAATGCAGCTCACAGAAATGTTTTGTTTGGTCAGCGTGGTGTTTTTTTTTAAAAAAAAATTTTAATACCTTTATAGCAGATAAGTGTGTTGCAGTTTGACACAGTTCCCACCATTCCCTATAGGCTAACAATCTCTAACATTTATATTATCTACCAGAGCCTTCCTAGAGGCATTTGAGTTTGCAATTCCAACCAGAGTCTGCCTCTTTGATGGGCCTCTTATGGATGGACTTAGGTGATACACTCAGCATGTGACCCTCACACATACCCTCATTTCCTTTCTACCTCTGTACATCATTTTCTTCAAGTTTCTATCAGTTTTATACTTGGTTCCTTCTCTGTGCAATATACTGCAGAGGTCCCTGGAGGCTCTTTTTTTTCAATCATGCAATGAGGAGAGGCCACCCCCACTTTACACTTTATACTCAGCCCTCACTTTATCCGCAGGGCCCAGCCAGATTGATGGGGCTTTAAGAAGTCAGTTCACACCGAAAAACCTAGCGTTGAATGTGCCATCAATAGCTTTTGGCTTGACAATATCCTAAGGAGAAGAAATTCTCTTCTCTAAAAGAAGTAGAAGATGATATACTGGAATCTTAGTTGTTCGCCATTTTCAGCCTGTGCTAAAACCTCTCCACAGTTCTGTCCTACCACCTGCCTTGTCTGGCCCAAGAAACTGAAGCCGGCTTTGTTGCCTTGGGTTTCACCAGAACATTTCATGTTGAGTAAAATGCATGGCATTCCATGTTTTGGCCATGAGAGAGGAGAAAGGACAGAGTCAGCTTTTGACATAAACAAGACCCATCCAGTAAATAGCCAGAGGAAGATGTTGGCAACATGCAATTAGCCGGCTGGTCATCCTCTATTTAAATCCAGCCTCTTCTCTAAATGCCAAGTTTTGAAGAACTAAATATTTTAGCATACCAGGCATAGTTCAAAGCCAAATTTTGAACTATATTTTCACGTTGCCCCCGTCTCCTTAGCCAGTTGCACGTACAAACTATGGGTCAAGTGAGTTAATACCTCAAATAGAAGGGTGCTGAAACTTTTGGTTGGAGTCAGTTGTGAAGTCAGTATAAACTTTTCTTGAACTCTAGCTCGAGAAGAAAACTTCTTGAGTCTTAATTATCTTTGAGGCTAGAATGCTCAGAGCTCATCTCACAGTCTAGGATAGCTCCTTTGGTTAGACAAATATTTCCTTTATGCCTGAGTTACAAAAGATATGCTTCGTTATCGAAACAGACCCAAAGCATGCATGAAAACCATGCTGCACTTGACAAGACCCAGGTCTCATCTTTTTTGCCCTTGCAAATCCCAGTCTCCTGTTCAGAAGTCTGGGAAGTAAACAATCTTTCCTGGGATTTTGATAGATCTACAGCCCAGGGCTCCCCCCCCCTTTTTTTTTTTTTTTTTTTTTTTTTTTTTTTTTTTTTTTTTTTTTGCGGTACGTGGGCCTCTCACTGTTGTGGTCTCTCCCGTTGCGGAGCACAGGCTCCGGACGCGCAGGCTCAGCGGCCATGGCTCACGGGCCCAGCCGCTCCGCGGCATGGGGGATCTTCCCAGACCGGGGCACGAACCCGTGTCCCCTGCATCAGCAGGCGGACTCTCAACCACTGCACCACCAGAGAAGCCAATAAACATTTTTTAAAGTTCTAGTTTCAAAGAGAAGCGATAACATGTCATCTTTTGCTCTTCAAACCCCAGAGCTAGACGTTGCATATAAAATTTCATATATATCCTCTTAGGAGTATTTAGTCTCTGCCAAATACGCTACCAGTTCTTATGGGCTTTACGTGTCAGAAAAATACATGATTAGGACAACTGTACGGTGTAGCTCAGTGTGTTTCTCACAGAACATAGAGCCAACACATTTTTTTTCTTTTATGACTCCCAGGAGAAAAATGCTTGTCTTTTTTCCTACCTACTTTTTGTGCCAGACTCTCTGATGTGGATCTGGGGTCAGATGCTAAGTAAATACCATGAGCCAAAGAAAACCAGATATGCAAGTGATAAACAGCACGGGACAAGGTGGGAGTCATTTGACACACTTCAGCAAATTGCTCTTCTGCTTCACGAACCCCAAATTCCTCTCTCCCCGTGCCTGGCAACATCGCCCTAGTTCTGAAACAGTTTCTTCCTTTCCTGTTCTTAGCGCCCACCTGCTTGGCTCTCCTTGTTCCTGCCCAGTTGCACTGACCCAGACCCTCAGCTCCTGGCTACCTATGGCTGGTAGTGACCCAGGTACCCTCTCTGCCCAGTCTTTATATTATGTTGGGTACACGGGCAGGTTATTGCCACATCACTCAGTTTCAAACCCCCTATAGTTTCTGTTGTGGGTTGAATTGTGTCCCCACAAAAAGATATATTCAAGTTCTAACCTTGGTACCTCTGAGCATGACTTATTTGGAAATAGGGTCTTTGCAGATGTAATCAAGTTAAGATGAGCTCATACTGAATTAGGGTCATACCGAATCCAATATGAATGATATCCTTATAAGAAGAAGGAAATTTGGACACGGGGACACAGACACACAGAAGAGACACACACAGACTGAGAGCACCATTGTAAAGACAGAAGCGGAGACTGTATGGTATAGATGCCAGTCAAGGGATGCCCAGAATTGCCAGCCACCACCAGCAGGCAAGAGAGAAGCATAGAACAGACCCTTCCTCAAAGGCCCCCAGAAGAAACCAGCCTTACCGACATCTTGATTTCAGACTTCCGGCTTCCAGGATTGTGAGAGAATAAATTTCTGTTGCTTTGTGCCAGCCAGTTTGCTCTACTTTGTCATGGCAACCCTCGGAAGCCTCATACAGCTTCTCTCACACTTTAGGTGAATTGCTCAGCTCATTTAACAAATATTTATTCAGCACCTACCGTCTGCCAGGGGCTCTGCTAGGTGTTGTGAAGACCAGCACAAGTGAAACACAGTTTCTGCCGCTCTGAGACTCTTACGCAGCCTCATTGGTGAAATGACGCCACGTGATACAGACGGTGATAGTGCACAGGGAGGACACTTACTCCAGCTCAAGGTTAAGGGGGACATCTGAAAGAGAGAACACCTGAGAAGAGCCTTGAAGGATTCACTTCCTAGAGGAAATCTGCAGGAGGCAGCCTCTCCTGTTCCACACCCACCTCTGAAAGCAGGCTCTTCCTGCAGCCAAAGTGTGTAAATGGCAAGTTCAAGCCATGTTGTACCATAGTATCATCTTCTCCAAGTGCTTTTCCACAGCCTGAAGTTTCTTGCCAGTTGGTTTTATGAGAAAAGAAAAACATAAGTCCATTTCTTGTTAGGTTTATTGGGTAGGCATAGGGAGGAGCTATTTATTTTTTACCTTCTATATCTAGAGTTCATACAACTGGAAATATTAACGCAATAACATTTTTCTTTGTAGATATTGTTGCCCTTTAAAACACAAAATTCTTTGGATTAAATTCAAGAAGGTTAGGTGTAGGCTCTTTCAGAAAGGAGAGTTTACTGGGTCCTTCCCATTGCAAAAGTAATATAATATAAAAAAGTAAAATAACTAAAAGAAAAGGTGATGCACAGATAATTAGGAAAATAGAAAACTAGAAAGATGAATTTTTAAAAATACTCTTAGCCCCACTAGAGGCTATGATTGCATTAACATTTCCATGGATTTCCTACTAGTTTTTCATGCATAGTTTTTATTTTGTTTGTTTCTTTGTACTCTGTAAACAATCTTGTATCCTGCCTTTTTCACACAGCATTATAGCATAAATATTTTCCCAGGACTTTAGAAACTCTTTGTAAACGTAATGTTAATGACTATAAAAAGTTTGGTTGCATAGATACCCATAGTTTACTTAACTGGGCTCTCTGTTGGCCATTTAGATTAGATCATAACTTTTTAAATAGGCTTCAGATAAATTTAATGAGTTTTAAAATGGAGATTTTAAGTAATTTCATCATAGACACAGTCATGTGATGATACAAGGACTATTTTATCATGAGGAAGTTGATTTTAAAACAAACAAAAGAAAACAAAGATGTTGACAGCCTCAACAGCCGTCCTCTCTGCCTCCCCACTACCCCCCACGGTGTGTGTGCGTGCGCGCGCGCGCGCGTGTGTGTGTGTGTGTGTGTGTGTGTGTGTGCCCATCTCACAGATTTCCCTTCAGTGGCTCTCTATTGCTGGGCCCACTCTTTTGTGCCTTCTTGTCCTACTTACCCCAGTTTCCTAGTCAGCTTGGCATGAAGAAATAAGTACCCTGGAGCAGCACCCCTCTCCTTGGGCTGAGTACTGATCAAGTCTCCCTGCCATTCTGGCCCATGATGAGTGCATCAGTGTTAATTCAGGTTCCTGCTTTGCACCCCAAGTCATAACCTGTGGGGTTCACTTGTGTTTTCCTTACTGCTAATCTGGCTCAGAACACTGGCAGAGCTCATATTCTTCCCAAGTCATCGTTCCCACCCACCTCAAGATGTTCCCTAATAAAGAACCTTTCTCATTCAAGTACCCTAGACAGCGTCCCACACACACACATTGATACAACTGAGCTGCTGCATCAGTCCCTATTTCTTCAGTTTCTCTTATAGTAACCTATGTCCACTGATGCCCTCCCTAGCCCTTGATCTGAACCTCCACTGCTACCTGATACCCAGATTCCCTTACCCGTGCCTGGTACCTGGGCTTTTGAGAATCACATACTTGTGGGATACCCTGCTACTAATTGAATCCCTTGAAGGGACCAGCCATTTGCCTGATTCGTGGCTAGAAATTACTGTGCTCCTTAGGTAAAACACCTTTGCCCCCCAGCTCAAACTTTGCTATTGGATAGGCTCACCCTTCCCCCATCTCCCAACATACCTCAATGTCCATCTTGCTGCACAGTGGGCAATGCTAACAGCAATTCCAGGCCCCTCCCCACCATTCTGACCAGCTGTGAATGAACAAGACAGCCTAACAACCACTTTGAAAGATGCTTGGGTACCAGTGCTACATACAGGTCAACCACCTATTCACAATTCCCAAAGGCAAAACACTGACAACTCAGAATTCTTTTCATAACTCATTTGGCAGCAAAACCTGACTGAATTAGTTTCCTATGGCTGCTGTAACAAATTACCACAAACTTGGTGGCTTAAAACAATAGAAATGTATTCTCTCACAGTTCCAGAGGCTAGAGTCCAAAATTAGTTTCACTGAGCCAAAATCAAGGTGTCAGCAAGCCCACACTCCCTCCTGAGGCTCTAGGGGAAAATTCGTTCCTTGCCTCTTCCAGCTTCTGGTGGCTGCCAGCATTCTTTGACTTATGACTGCATCAGTCCAACTTCTGCCTTCATGGTCACATCACCTTCTCTTCCATGTGTATCAGATCTCCCTGTGCCTTCCTCTCTCTCTTTTTTTTTTTTTTTTTTTGCGGGTCGCGGGGCCCCTCCCTGTCGTGGCCTCTCCCGTTGCGGAGCACAGGCTCCGGACACGCAGGCTCAGCGGCCATGGCTCACGGGCCCAGCCGCTCCGTGGCATGTGGGATCTTCCCGAACCGGGGCACGAACCCGCGTCCCCTGCATCGGCAGGCGGACTCTCAACCACTGCGCCACCAGGGAAGCCCTGTGCCTTCCTCTTATAAGGGCACATTTGATGACATTTAGAGTCCACCCAGATAATCCAGGTTAATCTCACATGTCAAAATCCTTAACTCAGTCATGTCTACAAATATCCTTTTTACTACCAGGTAACATTTACAGGTTCCATGAATTAGGACATGATATCTTTGGGTGGCCATTATTCAGCCTACTATATGGGCGTAAATGAAAATGAAGCTATTTATGATCTATATTTATCCCTTCTAATATGAATAGTCATGTCTTGCTAAAAAAAAAAAAAAAAAGTCCATGTGTGACATTATGGGATGCTGCCTTAGACCTCAGCAGGGTTAAGTAATATGCCAGATGGCAGATGGGCACTATTTTTCCTTTCTAAAATCATAAAAATTCTGCTTCATTCTGACACACGTTTGGTCACAAAGTTTCAGATAAAGGTTTGTGCACCTGTTTCAAGTCCGCGCTGTCTGAGGCATGACAAAAGTAGGTAGTTCTGAGTTACGCTGCCTCAAGAACAGAGGTCCTTGCCATCAGCATAGCATTGTGTAGCCCTTTCACATTTGCCATCTCAGTTACCCCGCACATCAATCCTGTAAGGCAAGCAGTGCAGGTGTCATTACCCCTGTTTAGAGGTAGGACACTCGAGGGGTTGAGTATCTTGCCCATAGTTTGTCAGTAGCAAGGATCAGAGCCAGAATCCGTGGTTTTGATTTTCAATGCAGCGTTTCCAGTTCATCAGAACTGCCTCCCCGTAGAGAGACAATGTGAAGTGAATTACTCTTGAAAGCATGTAATTTGAATATTGTTACTGGTGAAGGTTAGAAATAGCACTTTGAATCCTGTCAAGTGATGATTCAGATAGGCCCTGAGCCAAGATCAAACAGAGGACACAGGAAAGGTATGAGAAAATATTGTCTAGGAGCCAAAGGCAGCTACGAAGGCTACATTGCTTACTGACTTGCCTTTTTATTTCTCTGTATTATTTGACTTTCTACATACACATTGTCTAGTTTTGCAATTCAGGAAGAAAAATCTGCATTCCTATGGAAATTCACATCATGTTACAGGCAAGTTGACACATCATTTATAAAATGAGGATAATGGTGCTTCCTTTGCAGGATTATCATGAAAGTTAAATGCATGTGAAGTGCCTGATGAGACTTAAGAAACATGAATTCCCTTCCCTCTTCCCTCTGCCCCTTTCCCCTCCTCTCCCACTAGTCGCAGTTCAAGGAATCAACCCCATAAAGCCGAGTCTTCTGAGACTGTCCATTTCAACATCCCTACCTCCCAGGATGCTGAACCTGTGTGTAACCTGGCAGCCCAGCTTCCACAGCCTAAGTCCTGACCAGTACCATTTTGCACACAATGCCATTTGGAACCTATATGCATCCCTGCCAACCCCGGGCAGGAGCCAAAGTGTGATCCTCTCATTTCATCCCCCTCCTCCCCGTCTTTACATCCCCAACACCCATGGTATCCTACGTCTTTTGTACATGAAACCAAATGAAAAGGTAGAGTGGATAGCATGCCGAGAAAGTCTATGTCTTAAACAAGATGAGGATTTTATACAATGTTATCAGCTCTTTTCTTTTCTTCGAGCCCTTATTATTCTTTAATTACAACGTGTAACATCTAGTAGCATGTTGTTTAGTCTCCACATGTTTGTGCTTTTCCCATTTTTCTTCTTGCAATTGATTTTTAGTTTCAAACCACTGTGGTAGGGGTGGGGGGAGACTTGATATAATTTCTATCCACCTAAATGTGTTAAGACTTGTTTTGCAGCCTAGCATGTGATCTATCCTGGAGAGCATTCCATGTGAACTTGAAAAGAATGTGAATTCTGCTGTTTTTGGATGGAATGTCCAGTAGATATCTATTCAGTCCAACTGGAATATTGTGTCATTTAAGACCACTGTTGCCTTATTGATTTTCTGTCTGGATGACCTATCCATTATGTAACTGGGGTGTTAAAATCCCCTACAGGGCTTCCCTGGTGGCGCAGTGGTTGAGAGTCCGCCTGCCGATGCAGGGGACATGGGTTCGTGCCCCGGTCTGGGAAGATCCCACATGCCGCGGAGTGGCTGGGCCTGTGAGCCACGGCCGCTGAGCCTGCGGATCCGGAGCCTGTGCTCCGCAACAGGAGAGGCCACAACAGTGAGAGGCCCACGTACCACAAAAAAAAAAAACAAAAAATCCCCTACAATTATTGTATTAGACTCAATTTCTCACAATGTGTAAAATCTAATCAACCTTAGCATCAAATTTCCATGATCTCCTTGACTCTAATCTGCACATCCATTCCAGCCAAATATCACTGACTCCAGTGGCCTCATCCAAGGTCCTGTCACCACCTGCAACTGCTTCACCTCTGAAATCTTGAGCACTCATCTCCAGGGCTCTCCTTATCATCCAGTTCTCTCATACCTGCACTCCAGTTCCATATGCTCTTCCTTGAGTTCAACTGAGAGTGGGTCAACCCCTTGGAGGCATCACTTCTCTCCCTGTCCAATCTCCAGGCTTACAGTCCATAGAGGATTACCTACTTTACTCTCTTACCTGCACTGCTCTCCCTTACACACCTGTTTCTTCTAACTACTTTGCACATCAGCACTGCATGTTCTACCCCAGATAATTTACACAGACTATCTCCTCTGCCCGCTACCATGGCTGCTAACTTCTCCTGGGGAAAGAAAAATCACAAAACTGCACAGATTTTTGCTATTCAGCATTCATGTTGAACAAATTCAGCTTTGCCCTTGTGCCACTAGACAATTCTTTCAACTGTCTTGATCAGCAACCCTTGCATTCTCTACTAAGCAGTTACTCCAAAGTTTCAACACTCTCCTTAAATCCCCAAGCCACATTTTTCTCCCTTCACTCTCGGCATATAGCTTTATCTCCTCATTGAAAAACAAATTTTAAGCAACCACAATTTGCCTCAGCATTCCAGTTACAAATGTGTCCAAATTTGCCACTATCTCCAGCTTTGGAAAATGAATCACCTCACCTCTGGTTCAAGGTCAATCCCTCCACCTGTGCTCTGGACCCCAATCCTCTTCTTGCATCGTCATTTAACCGTTCTCTCTTGTACCTTGCACTTTCCCTCTCTGGTAGCTCCTTCTTGCAGCCATTAAATATTCTCTAATGCCTTCCATTTAAAAATTTGACTCGAAATTTGACCTTATTTGACCCTAAATCCCATTCTAACTGCTGTCCTTCCTCTTGCTTTCCCTTCTCAGCTAAGCTTCTTGAAAAAGTCATTACACTCCTCACTCTACCTCCACTTCCTACCTCTCATCACTTTTCAACCTTCTTCAATAGGAATCTTTTCTATCTGATGCCACCAATGACCTCCATATTTCCAGGCCCAACAGACACTTTCCAGCCTTTAACTCCCAGGACTTCTCTGATACATTTAACATCAGATCAAATGGCCTTTAGGAACCATTGGCCACTCCACCTTTCTGAAACTCTCTACTCCCTTGATTTCTGTGGAAATATAAATTTGGGAGTAATCAACATTTAAATGGTCATTAATGACCAGTGGTGAAAAGGATGACCTTATCCTCAATGGTGTCTAGAGAAACGATCTGGCCAGAGGAACCTTGTACAATAGAGAGCCCACCCTAGCCCTCTGTCATCCCCTTCTCACAGGATGAAGAGTCTGCAAGGCCTATGGAGTGTATCAACTTGAAATCCATAACCTGCCCAAGACCAGGATCCTGGCACACCCTCCCCAGATAGCCTTCCAAGGCTTGTACAGTCCTGTTGCCCAAATCCTGAAGGTTGACTGCACCATTAGGATGCTCACACCTAGGCCTGAGGGGTGGTGGGGGCAACTGTTTACAGCACTGTGGGCAGAGCTTGGATATGCAGGTTGGGGTGGCCACACGTTTGCATATAAAGTTCTTCATAACATGACTGCAGATATTAGAAGAAAAGTGGTAAGCCATGGCCGTGGCTGTTTCTCTCCATGCTGCCACATTCCAACATGGAACTCGAGGAGCAGGAGGATTCCAGGTTATAGTGAAGCTATATTTTTCAAGATAGAAAAGTAAAACATACATTATTTAACAGTTGTTAGCTTAATTTATAACTTAAATATTTAAACAAATATGTGTGGCCTCCATTTGTACTCTTTTTCAACACCACATATGTGAAGAGTAGGCCTGTGTGGGAGCTGAGTGTTCGTATTTACCAAAGGCAGCAACTAACTTTCATGAGCTTAGATGCCACCTCCAGTGGATCCATAGCACCTGACTGGGGAACTGCACTGAGAGTCAGCAAGGAGGAATTCCTGGAGAGATTAGTGATGCCTGCCCTGGGCACACCTAACACTTCCTCGACCTGTCACACCTCCTCATTTCATGTAGGAGAAAATTGAAGTCAAGAGCAGTTAAAATGCTTTCCCACTCTAGTGAGGGGCAGGGTAGCACCTGGATTCCTTTTATTTGTTTTTCTTGTCTAATTACTGTGGCTAGGAAGGACTCCAATACTGTGTTGAATACAAGTGGTGAGAGTGGGCATCCTTGTCTTGTTGCTGATCTTATGGGAAATGCTTTTAGCTTTTCATGAAACATAACAAAACAGATAGAGTCAAACAGATGGTTGCCAGAGGGGAGGGGAATGGAGAAAGGAGAGAAATAAATGAGGGAGATAAAAGGTACAAACTTCCAGTTCAATATAAATGAGTCACAGTTATGAAAAGTAAAGTGTGGGGAATATAGTCAATAATTATGTAACATATTTGTGTGATGACAGATGGTAACTAGACTTATCATGATTGATCATTTTGAAATGTACAGAGACATCAAATCGTTATGTCATATAAGAGGAACTAGCATAGTGTTGTAGGTCAATTATACTGCAAAAGCAAACAAACAAACTCATAGAAAAAGAACAGATTTGTGGTTACCAGAGGTGGGAGTCGGGGGAGGGGGAACTGCATGAAGGCAGTCAAAAAGTATCAACTTCCAGTTATAAGATAAATAAGCACTAGGGATGTAATGTACAACATGATATACACAATTAACACTGCTGTGTGTTACATATGAAAGTTGTTAAGAGAATAAATCCTAAGAGTTCTCATCATCAGGAAAAAATTTTTTCTATTTCTTTAATTTTGTTTCTCTATGAGATGATTGTGTTCACTAAACTTATTGTAATCATACCATGATGTATAGAATTCAAATCATTATGCTGTACACCTTAAACTTATACAGAACTGTATGTCAATTATATCTCAAAGAAACTGGAAGAAAATAAGAGGTAATAAAATTGAAAAAAATAATAAAAATCAAAAGGTTGGTTTGCGCTCCCTGAAGTTCAGAGTACAAGGCACTGGCTCCTAACGCACACTTGACTCATATTTGAGAACGTTGTAGTGACTGGCAGCAGGATAGCGAGTTTAGTCTGGGAGGTAATGCAATAGATCAAATGCGCATGTGCGTTCATCTCAGGAACCCAATGCAGAACTGTCTCCCTGAGGTCATGTTGAAAGGGATGCCACATGGGTGGCAATGTTAGAACCCCAACAGAGAGATTCTCAATGGACTTAGGCCATAGATTTTACATCCAAGTACCCAGGACTGTATGTACTATCCTTGAAATAAATTAGGAGCCAAAATAAAATATGGCAATTCTATAATATGTACATTTTTATAATACTATAACTGGAGAAAGAACGACCCACTTGGAGAAGGAACCTGAATCTGATGAAAACACAGAGAGCTGTACCATTCCATACCACTCTCCCTGGGAGAGAGCAATGTCGGTTTTGCTCCCTAGCAAGAGTAGTGAGAATGTTTCTTATCCAAAAGGGCCCCCAATCCACACACAGAGTTTGGAAATCTAGGTCAACCAGCATCACCCTACCACCTCGCTATCTCTGTTTTATCCTGCCTTCTTCATCTATACCCCAGGCACAGCTGGGGGTACCCAAGGGCACTGCTCAACCACTAGCAATCAAGAAGCCCCTGCCTCCCACAGTCATGTAGCCTAGCCTGGGCCACTTCCCCCCCAGTCCTCTCCCTTGTTCAGTGTTTGCACACTGTGTTCTATGAACCATTAACTCCAAGACATGCAATTCCTATTAACACATTAAATATGTTTAATGCCTTGCAGAAAAAGTAATTCCTTGAAATGTATTCAACCTAGGATTTCCACACTTTCTCTTTTTCTTTTTCTTTTTTTTTTTTTTAACCATAAACAGTGGTTAAAAATACAAAACAAAACAAAATTCAGCAGTTCAGCTTCTTGCCCGGAGCTGTTCCGGCCGCGCTCTCCGATCCGTGTCATCATACCTCGCAAAACTGAAGAAATCAGGACTTTCTGCTTACAGCCAGGCAAAAGGACACCAAGTGACGCCAAGAAAAATAAGGATAATGTGAGGTTTAAACTTCGATGCAGCAGATAACTTTACACCTTGGTCATCACAGACAAAAAGAAGGCAGACAAGCTGAAGCAGCCCCTGCCCCCAGGTTTGCCAGTGAAGGAGCTGAAATGAAGCAGGCACGCTGATTTGAACTGTATTAACATTTTAAAAATTTTTAAAATAAATTTAAAAATCATCATTTCAAGCAACTAGTGTTCTGGGGAATCCTGTTTGGGAAGTGCAACCCTGATTTTCAATTCAAATATTATTACTGTGGAACTGGGTGGCTCTGGGAGCCCACTCCATTCTTTCCAGCAAGACTTCCTGACATAAATCTTGTTGCTTTGCCCCTTAATAGAAAACAGAGGAGGTTCACCCCACTCATTTTAGCCAGAGATAGCTAAAATGAAGGAAAAATAGAACTCTGATTGAAGGATGCATCCAAGTCAGAGGACTTTTAGAAGCAAAGTTATAGCTTGGAGAGTTTCTCTGGACTTTGTTACTTTACACCTCAGTGCTTTATCATTTTGAGGGCTATTTCTCCTCTGTGTCTTGGGTAGATGCCACTCTTTGTCTTGTTGAAGTCCAAAGTTGGAGTGCCTTAAAATGAATGCTGTGACTGATACAAACCTAGGCAGCAAGAGCAAGATGTGTAAGAGGAAGGAAAAGGACTATCTTTCTAACCCTATAAATTCAGGCACAGAGATCTCCCTGTTCCTTAAAGTTGCCTGGAAGTAGGAACTCCCTAACTCCCTTCCTATTAGCAAGGCCGCAAGGAGTCATCTCCAAGGCCAGTTAGCTGCACAGAAAGCCTTCAGAACCACTAACGCAGTGGTGCATCTGGTGTGGGCCTAGGTCCTTTTCTCTTTGCCAAATAATTTCCCACAGGGATGCCACCCAGTGACCTGAGGTCCCCTGCAGGAATTGACATACCACTTGGGATTTCATCACACACACCTAAGCCTTAACCCTCCTGGTACACAACTTCATTCCTCCTGATCAAAAGTGGCCAAGCCTTGAATCCTCTGACACAGTGAGAATTTTGTTGTTGTTATTTTATGTTTGGGTTTTTGGGGGGGGTAGGTATAATTTCACTACATAATGATTGAAACGTTCTTCTTATACATGTGTAATATTTATTTCACCCAATTTTATGTTTCTCAAATACTAATCTCTTAAAACACTGACTTTATCTCCATGTTCCCTCTTTTGAAACTGAGCAGGGAAACTCCCGAATGCTAAGCATTAGCAGATAAACTCTTACATCCAGACGGAATCGAAGACATTTTTAAGACCAGCTGGAAACCATTTCATAAATGTGTGGGAAGCGTTTCCTTTTATAATCTATATTTCACTTTAGAGCTATGTGACTGATAGTGGCAAGAAGTGTGTGGTTTAAAACACAGTAAGTGGACAAGAAAATACTGTGACCAGAGGAAAAAAATATGTTATATTAGAAAAAAACACCAAAGGCATAAATAATACATTGAGAAAGTCACTCAAGGTGAGCATCCAAGTCACTCAGTTATTAAAATCATTCATTATTTATGGACCCATTTTTACAAACCATTGTTCTGCCTTTCTCCCACCTGTGTTCTGAATGAATGATACTGTCCCTCTTGTGCTGCTCTGGTTGATTCAGAACTTCAGTAATTTTCCTAACGGAAAAAAATCAAACTCATAAAAAATGTTCGCTGACTACCTGGCAGAGGGCCTGAGACCATATTCAGGATGTGATATAACACATTTATTTGATTGCTATCTTTTTCAGCACACGTTGGAACTCTCCAGAATTGGTTTTGCCTCCATTCCAAACCCTGTTGGCACAGCTCTTTCCTAGGTCCTCTGAGGGAGTTAAAGTATCACTTCCTCGGAGTCTTACCCAAGGAAACAGACGATACAAGTGAATAGATCCAAATGGAAAGAGTCTAACATGAATGTCATGTGAGAATTCACCTTGATGCAAAGGGAACCTCTGAGAACAGTCCCAGGTAAATCATGCCTGAGGCCACAGAACAGAAAGGCTCAAAGACTCAAAATTGAATATGCTCATATGGCATGTTTTAGTAAACCAATTAAAATACACCATTAGAAGCAAAGGGAAA
>NW_006781950.1:383945-390511 GCF_000442215.2 Lipotes vexillifer | reverse complement strand
TACACCATTAGAAGCAAAGGGAAAGAGATGGGGTAAGTGAATACACTTAGAGAAAGGTGCAAGTTAATGGAAGAACCACACTCATGTCTCCTCTCTCTCTCTCTCTCTCTCTTTCCAGACTTCCCCATGGATGGTATGATTATGAGGACCAGAGATTCGGATGCAGCAAGGGGGACCATAGACAGAAGGTGCCCTGAGCTGGTGACACACACTTACTATCTCAGAGAAACACAGGGACAAGTTCACCTGGCTACAGCTATAGCTTCCCAATAACTGCTGAGAAGCTCTGGGGTTTATGTTCATTTCCTGGGCAGAGGACATGTGGGACCAGAATGGGTATCACCAATGGGTGGCCAACTTGGGGATGACATAGCTGTCTGCCCAGAGGTGGCAAGATCATGACCCAACCTCTTCATCCCTTTCTATCTATAAGCAACAAGCTTGTCTTTTCCCATAGATATTTTATTTATTCTATCTTTCTTTAACATGTTTTAAAGACTGCTAACTTACTATCTGTATGTGACACATCTTGTGAATTCTGCTAGTCTCACAAGATATTTCCTTGCTCATCATCTGTATATAACATCCTAGGAGTTCCACCAATACCTCATAAGTTGCTAGCTTACTTTCTATGCATATTCAATATTTCTTGTGAGCTTTATCCTTTGCATTTGCTTTCTTGTCTTCTAGAGCAGAATGGAACATATAGAATCAAATGTAGAGGCTATGAGCAGTATGGCAAATGGACTTTCTCTTGTGCCTTTCAACAGAACACACAGGGAACATCACAGGAGGCAGTGAAATACTAAGCATTGTCTTCAGCCTTCTCTTATATTTTACAAACTTTGATTCCTTCCAGGAGTGCATGAATAATTATTTTATTTTGAGTATTGGTCTTGGGGGCTTGACCTAAAACAGGGAAGACTGATTACCCTATAAAATCCCCAGAACGACGAACGGTTTCAACTCCATTTTGGGGTCATTTAGTTGAGCACGTGCAAAAGACAACCCTTAAGCTAATTTCTCCACAGAAAAGTCACTTAGAATGAATCAGCCATGTAGCTAGAAAAGAAGCCTGGGAACATCACCCCACTGAGACAAGCTATAGAATTACCAGCGTAGAAGCTGGCAAAGCGAATGCTCAAGTGATCAAAGGACTCGGCAGTCCTTGCACTGGGATGCCAGAAACAGAATCCATGAGCTGGAAACTTAGTCAAGGCATCTGCTGACACCTAATCTCCTGTATATGGCCATCTGTGCAAGAAGGGCAGGATAAGATACAGAAAGAAAGAAAGGTAAGGAAGACCTCTGACCTGTTTCAAAAGGGTCCCCTCAAAGCTTAGCTTTCTCCAGTATGGCACAGAGAGTGAGTCCACCCCCAGTCTCTGAAGACACACGCACAGAGGGTCAAATCCCAACTCTTTAACCTTATTAGCTGCGTGAGCTAAGGAAATTACTTAACCTCTCTGAGCCTCAGTTTCTCCATTTATAAATTGATTATTATAATTGCACCCACTGTAAGGCTTATGGTGAGGATTAAATGAAATGATTTACCTAAAGGGTGTGGCACACTAGAGCCTAGCACATGCCATTCAGATGGTTGCCGCAATCATCGTTATTACAATTGTTGTTGCTATTATTATTAGCCAGGCCAGCCTTAGAGTGAGAATTATATGATTTTAGGGGTAGTGCTCCCAAAATACTGGATAATGCCCTAATGTCTTCAATGGAATAAAGTCTTCTATTTTAGAATTGGTGTAGGATCTTAAAATGAGACTTTCTCCTTGGAATTGTGACATGTTGATTTAAATTCACACAAAGACTTAGATGTCTATGGCAAATTCCTTTTCTGTTGGAGGTTTTGAAACGGATAGGCTAAGAAATAGCAGATACCTAAAGAAGAAGGGAGTCAGAGTGGGAAGACTGGAAACTCATCAAGTTGCACAGGCTTTGAAATCAAACAGAATGGGGTTTGATTCCAGACTCAATCACACCAGCGTCAGTGTGACCCTTTGTAACCTCTCTGAACCCCTAAGTCCTCATTTATAAAATGGGGATAATTATGGTACTGACCTCCTAGGGCTCTTTAAGGGTTCAAAGAGATACAGCATATAAAGCACATTGGCTGACACTTACATTCTCATTAAGGACCATAATCCTGCACCTTTACAGTGCTGCCTGGAACTGACTTGTTTTCTCACACTGGGTTCTCCCTCCTGGCTAGTGCTGGCTTTCCTACAGACCATGAACAGAAAGATCAGAGATTCTTAAGATTAGATTTCTGTGTGAAAGAAACAGCAAAGAGAAGCTGTATGTTGATGATGCAATTTAGCTAAGAAATCTAGACACTATCACCCTGCTACCACTGCGAGGAGATAGCTAAAGCCTCTCTAGCCCTGGATGAAATTCCAGACTGGAAGTCTTCAGTTCATCCAGACCTGGGTGACCTTCCTAAGCCTTGGATTTCCCGGGACTGCAAAATTCACCTAAGGTCAGGCTGGTTAGCAGATAGAGCTGAAAGTTCTGCTCTGCTCTGTAGTCTGGAGTCTCCTCTGAGCCTCTGGGTCTTTCTCAAGAACCTGGGCTCTGCTGAAGCACTACAATTTCAACTGGCCCCCCAGATCCTTGGGGGCATCCCTGAGCCCCCAGAGCTGAGCCCGGGAGAGGGAGGGCAGGCAAGAGCTCTCAGAGCTCTTGCACAGCTAAGGTTTCTGGGTCTACCACTTTCTCGCCACTGATGTGTTCCTGCTCAGGTCCCTGGGAGACAGGGAATGGTCCCCCACAGATCTGGGGAATTGAGGCTTTCCTAGTAGCTCAAATTTAAAAAGAGAGGATGAGCTCTACAGTCTGAGAATTCCAAGATTGGAGGTAAGGAGTAAGGAATAGGTAGGAGAAACATCTAGTCAACAAAGTTCTCTTCACAAAATAACGAAAATTATTAACAGTTTATATGGTGCTCACTGTGTGCCTGGCAGTGTTCCAAGGGCTTACTTCATTTAACCCTCACAATCACCCAACAAGTTGGTAATCTTTTCCCCATTTTAGAGTTGAGAAAACAGGAGCAGAGAGGCTGAGTAACTTGCCAAAGATTGCACAGCCATTAAGTAGTAAAGGCAGGATCCAAAGCCAGACATGCCGGCACTGGAGTCTATGTGCTTAACCATTGTGCCTAAACCTTGGTGACAGCAAATGTTTATTAAGCTCTATATTCCAGGCACTGCACTGCTTTACATGGACCATCTTCATTTAATCTTCACAGTAACCCCATATGATATCACTTTAATTCCCATTTCACAGATATGTAACTGAAGTTTAGAGACACTGATGATTTGTCCAAGGTCTCAGAGGTCTAGTTTGTCCAGATCTACAAAGAGAAAAGCTATGAAACCGAAAGAACCCCTTTGCCATCCCAAACCACAAAGCCAAAGTCTTGAGTTGTTGCTAATAAGTAGACATTAGATAGTTTTTGCCCCATCTACTTCAGGACTCTTCATTTTTATCGTGTATGGATATTAGGGCATATTTTTTTTTTTAAAGGGTCTATATGAGGCTAGAGTTTTCACGTGTGCTTTGTTTTACTGGTCAGTAAAAATCTAGGCTGTTCATGCTGCATCAACCATGGTTTTTATTTGTGTTTCTTCTACCCAGTTGTAAAAGACATTAGCTAATGAGTTCTGTGCTTATGTCGGGGAGGGAAGGGACTCTATTATTCCTCAGAACAACGACTGTCCTTTCTACGTCCTCTGATCATCTGAAACCCATCCCAGCTAATGAATCTTGCATATAGTAAATGATTCTAGTTTTCTTACTGCCTAAAAATAATAAAGCAACTCCTAAATTTTCCATATTTCTGATGATTTTTTCCCCTTTTTTCTTTTTGCAACTAGTATTTGACTGCAGTCACTAGGTGTCTTCTCCCTTCCTCAAGCATGGTGAGTTGATGGTATTTTTGGTTTGGGGTTTGAGGCAGGGGAAGTTTGGGGAGGAAGCAATGGAACAGTCTGTGATTTCTTTTTAAGTCATGCGCACAATTGACATTGATTCTGAAAAGAGCGAACTTAAATGTGAAGGGATCCACCAGGCCTGACTCTGAGGTAAGCCCCACCGGAAAACCTGGCTGGCAGAAGACAGAGCTGCCTGAGTGATGGCAAAGCGCTACTGCATCCTGAAAGTGAAGAGCGATGTTGTTGGGCGTGGGAAGGATTTTCCTGGGGTTGTCCCACAGGAGCCAGTGAAATATGTCAGGTCATCTCTCTGCAGCAACAGAGGTCTCTTCCCTTTCGAGCTCCAAATCAGGGCTGCACCCTGGCCTCGTTACTCAGACCCCAGCCCTGCCCTGACAACCGGCAGGACCTAGACTCGGCTAACAGAACCCGGGGGGGCCTAGCACCTCAGCCTGCAGGAGCCCTCATTTGTGCATTCGTTAGCCCTTGGACAGAGCCAGAGATCGGGAGCCACAACCCTGGGAACAATAATAAAAATGTTCAGTCCAACGTAACCCATGGCAAATAGGCATAGCACAGAAACCACCTGACATAGCCAGAAAAGGGAGTAGCAAATATTGGTTAGTTTTATTTGGAAGCCTTTGTGTAGAAGGCTTCGGGCTGGTAGGGTAAGCTGGGAGATGGTCACTGTTCCCGACAGGGCAGGGCATTCCAGAAGGAGAAAAGTGGACACACGGAGACACGGGGGTGAGAGAGAACATCAGTCCTGTACTTCAAGTCCTTTCTTTTTCTCTTTTGCTCTTAAGTGCCTTCATTTAAAAGATTTCCTCAGATTCCTCAGTTGCGTTAATCCCTCTTTTTTCGGCAGATCCCCTTAGGAAAGGATGAGCAGACACTCCGCTTACATGAGGAAGTCTGTTCTGGTTCTGTCAGAGCTGACCCACCTCAGTGGTAAATAAACCACCAGTCTCCATAGTTACTAACCTCCATCATGTCATAAGCTTCAGACGCACGGTAAAAATAAAGATACTTTGGGCTGCATAAACATCAGATTTCGTGAGCCTCTGAGGTGACGTGGCGTTGGCCCTCAGCCCAGCAACTCGGTTCCCAGAGCCTGATTTTTCATGATTATTCTCTTATTCTTTCGTCTCCGGGTGTAACTGGTTTTAAGGGAAATGGCTGAAGAGTAAGAGACATCAGCACCGATGTGCCCATGGTCCGTGGATAAACAGAAATAAGATTGACATAAACATATCAGTGAGTCATTTATCTGGACCAGCCCGAATCATATTTTTTCAAATGGAATTTTCTTTTCAGACCTCTCTCAGCTCTAGTTAGCAAACTGACAGATGAAAACCTAGCAGGTTGCCAGAACATTTCTTTGTTTATTTCCTTCTCAGTCCAATACAAATAAAATAACAGTTATGGAAATGAAGAAGACTGTCCAATGTCTTTGTCCATTCAGGAATTCTTTCTACAATATCCCTGAAGGACTTCTATCAAATCTCCACTGGAAGAGCATCCATGACAGAGTTCACCACGACTTTGAGGGGCCACATCTTCCACTGTCGGAAAGAACTTCCTGGTTTTTTCTTAAAAACTTCTTTATGTAGCATTTACGGCCTTCTGTTTCAGCTGACCCATTGGTCCTAGGTTTGCCTTCCACAAGAGCACAGAATGTGGAAGGCTTAAGTTTTCTATTGCTTAAGGTAATTGAAAGAGCACTAAACGCAAGTCAAGAAACCTGCCTTCTAGTCCCAGAATCTCCATTCAACTGCTATTCTGTTTTGAGCAAGTGAAGTTTACCTCTTTGACCCTCGTTTTCCTCATTTACAAAATGAAAGCAAGATCAGCCTCGTCTACTTCACAGGCCAATGTAAGAATCATGTTAAATAGTAAAAATGAAAGAGCTATGAAGATTGTGAGATGCCATATATAATGTAAGGGGTTACTGTTACTCACATGCAAGCCCTCCAAATATTTGAAGACAGCTGGTATTATTTCCTTAGTCTTTGCTGCTGTAATAGTTTCTAGATTTCTTTCCTTGCCAACTGTCCTCCTCTAGGAGCTTCCCATTTGTCACTGTGTCCTTTAAGCTTGGTGCTCAGGATAATACCCCAAAGGTCATAAAACCAGCAAAGAAGAAGGGTGTGGTGCTTCCCCATTTCTCCCGAGTTGAGCACAGTACAACACTTCAGTGACTGCTGCCTAGATTGTATCAGTGCTCCTAACAGCCTCTTTGGACTGTTGCTAAACATTAAGTTAAGGACACCTAACACCTCTATGTCTTTTTCACATGAAATCAGGTCTATCCTTTCCCGAGTTCATTTAATGTTAGGGTTAACATCAATGAATAGCTTTATATTTATGCCCATAGAATTTATTTCTGTTGACTTTCATCTCATCAGCTCATGGTATCATTGGTATCAGCTCATGGTCAAGGAATTGAATGCCGTTCCATTATTGACCAACTGACCTTGGTGTCTTGAATGGGGGTTTCTGCAGCAGTGTATAACCAAAAGCCTTCTGAGAAGTCCCAAAATGTTCAGTAAACAAAAACACTTGGAGAAAGATCTACGTACCACAGAAGGAAATCTCCCTAATCAAGGTCTAACTGGCATT
>NW_006781950.1:375250-383361 GCF_000442215.2 Lipotes vexillifer | reverse complement strand
CATTCCTGTGGTGAGGAAAGATTGTTTTAATAAGATTTTATTATTAAGATGATTGATCTAGTAAAGTGTTTTTAGCATTAAGAGACATTTCCTTTTCTAGAGAGCTGCAAACATAATTACAGTTCCAAAGTTTGAAAACATTTTTCTATGTTCTGAGCATTTTAACATGAATTTTTTTTAATTAAAATACTTTTCCAATAAACAACACCTACAGATTCACATTATCCATCATGTGAAACAGAAGTGATGAGACTTTTTCCAAAGGAGAAGCCAGTTACTGAGCCTGAAAGTAGGACACTCTTGAAGAGACATCAAAAATGCTACTTTATCCTTGGCCTCTTTGAAGGGAATTAGAGGAGGCCAAGCAGATGAGACAAGGTGTCCCTTACCTCCAACAGGCAAGGATTAAGTAGGAGTTCTTCGGTTGCAAGTGACACAACCCATTGTCAAATGGCTTAAGCAAAAAAAAGATAATTTATGTGGTTTATGTAGTAACTGAAACATCCAGTAGTTAGTTTCAGCAATTCCACTCCTGGGCATATCCCCAGACATGTGTGAAGATGTCAACGACAACATTGTTCATGGAAGCAGGGAGATTGAGTCAACCTGGGAGCCCTAAGTAAGTCAGGTCAGTGAGTTTCAGACAGTAAGGCAATTAGAGCTTAAAAGCACAGTATTGAGTTGAAAATAACAAAAAAGGAAGAAATTTAGTGAAGTCTATAATACAATGCCGTTTATTTATATTAAAAATACAAATACACAAAGCCGTGCCAATACAGGTTCTTTGCTATGTGTGTACATTTGAGAAATATAGAAAAACATCTAAGCAGGCGCCTGTAATGGAAGGAGAATGACAGAAGGGATAGGGGATGAAGAAGAACAATAACTTTGTAAATGAGAGGCATCTTTTACAGACCAATAGTGATGTATACCAAGAACCGTGGGGTATGATTATTGTCAATTGACAATTTTAATTGTCAGCCTGTTCATGCACCTACCTTTGTGATAGGGAAGGCAAGGCCCTTTGATTAACAGCCCCACTAGTGGTAACCACCACCCATGACAGCAAAGCACCTCCAGCACAGTCCTGGACTTCAAAGTAGTCCTAAGCAGACTAAACTCAGAGAGAACTGTACTCTGACAAAAACATGTTTATTAATCAGGCTGGACTCTGTAGAGTGCAATCAGGAAATTACTTAATTTTTCTCCCATTCTTATGCTTCAAACCTGCTCTGGCAGATCTTTTCCTGACCCCAGACAATAACTGGAGCAAACTATGTAACTTCTCCAGTGGCTTTTTACTTTTGTAGCAGTCTTTTTCAAGGCATTATACACGTTCAATTTTCTCTAATATCCAAACTTCACTCTTTTCTTTTCTTCACATCTTCCTCCCCTATAGTCTAGGTCAGGTCTTCATAGGTATCAGTAACCTGCAGCAGGGAAGGGGCAGGGCGGACAGCCCTTCTTCCAACCACACCCCAGTCTTGTTTGACGTTCCTTCCCATTTGAGGTGTGGAGGAGAAAGGAGAAGAAACAAAAAGGTTTTCGTTATTTGGTTGATGCCATTTTATTTGGCCACTGACGTCCTCTGTGGGACAGATGCTCAAAAGCCAGCCAGCTCTCTCCCTCACATAAATGCGGAACTTTCCTGTGTTCTTCAGAAAACCCCTCAATCCCCACTGGGGATCTCCCACACTTCCCTGTTCCCTCAATGGACACTATATTCTCCTGCTGACCATTCACAAGTCTCCCTTAGCTCTTGCTCAGACAGTAATCCTACAAAGACTGTGTTCTTGCAAGCCCTGGTGTTGATCTAGCGCCTCTTCATGGAATGTGGAGGTACTTGTCTCAGCTGTGCTCTGCTTTGGTGTCTCAACATGAGCCCACAGGAACGTCCCATTTAGTAATTTTACACAAGTTTCTATTTCCAGGCTCTAAGAGTGATCAGGATGCACACGGTGTCCTTGACAACTTCCACATGAGCTATTCGCTTTTCAGATTTTTCAGCAGAAGTAGAAATTCTTACCCACGCAGCTGCAGAAAAAGCCACTCTTCAAAAACCAGGGACATGCCGCGGAGCGGCTGGGCCCGTGAGCCATGGCCGCTGAGCCTGCGCGTCCGGAGCCTGTGCTCCGCAACGGGAGAGGCCACAACAGTGAGAGGCCCATGTACCGCAAAAACAAAAACAAAAACAAAAAAAACAAAAAACCAGGGACACTCCACTACTTGTGATCTCAGACCTAAAGAAGTGATACTGACTAAATATCATCATGGAAGGTACTACATGAAGCCCTGGAAGCTTAACCTCACACAGGAGGCTGTTTCCTATTTTGCTCACCTTGTAGCATCATGCAGCCGTTTCCACCGTTGATGATTACAATCACTGTTATTATAGTCTTAGTAGGAAGATGCCTTACTCACCCACAATTTTGTTGAGGGTCTACTATTGCTGGGCACTCAGGTGACGAGGGTGAATAACATAGGCAGGCTCCCTGCCCACCCTGAACTAACCTCATTTTGGCATCAGCTAATAAGAATTCCAGCGATGATGCCATGCTTCTGTCAGTGATTACCGGTGATCAAAAGAAGATGATGGCTCTACAGATACCAATGAGTTGCATTATATAATCAGAAAAAGCACCTAAGCTATTAAAAATATAGTAACACACACACACACACACACACACACACACACACACACACACACTGCATCATTAAAGCACTAGAATTGAAATCCTTCAAGATTATGTGTTGCAAAACAGGTACTCTTGTGGTCACACCCTTTTCTGACTAAGTATTAGTGCCATAACATTGTACCTAACACAATGAGAGGAAGAGAACAGCTCCCCTTTCCCAAAATATTACGGTAAGATTCTTATGCAAAGATTAAGTAATCCATTGTTTCTTAAAGGCATTTCACAGCTTTGCATTTGTAGACGTAGTTACACTTCGAGGGCTTTTTTCCAAAATTCTAATGGTTATGTTGATAACTGGGATGGCTATGAATGTGGGGGGTTGGAGGTGTAGGAGAAATCTCTCTGTACCTTCCTCTCAACTTTGCTGTGACCCTAACACTGGTCCAAAAAAGTCTTTAACATTTTTTAATTGTTACCATGTTTCTATTAACCATCGTAAGATGAAAATTTGTCATCGATGTCTGGTTTGCTTCTCCCTAAAAGGAGATACTTTCCAACCTCTCCCATTCTCTAATTCCTCCAAATTTGCACTGAACCGAACCAGCTAGGACTTGCCACCTCACTCTACCTGGGATGAGTATTACACCTTTTCAAGAACTAATCATCTCTTCCTATATCCCCAATTCCCTTGTTCTTACAGCTAGCAACACCCCATACTTCGGGACTGCTTGACTTCAACTTGTGGGTCCAAAGTAGTCCTTGGGCTGTGTGTGTGTGTATGTGTGTGTGTTTATATTCCTCACCTGTCAGAGGTTGAGTAGGGGAGGTAAATATGAATACAGTCGTCCCTCAATATGCGCAGGGGATTGGTTCCAGGACTTTCGTGGATACCAAAATCCAAAGATGCTCAAGTCCCTTAACACCCTTATATAAAATAATGTCGTATTTGCATTTAACTTATGCACATCCTCCAATATAATTTGAATCATCTCTAGATTGCTTTTAATACCTAACACAATGTAAATTCTATGTAAATAGGTATAAATACTATGCAAATAGTTGCCAGCAACAATAAATTCAAGTTTTGCTTTTGGAAATTTTCTGGAATTTTTTCTCCCAATATTTTCCATCTGCAGTTGGTTGAATCTGCGGAGGCAGAACCCGTGGATACAGAGGCCAGGCCAACTGTACCTGTTTAAACAAATGTCATCCAGACTTAGAAGAAAGCATGTAGAGCATCAAATCTAAGTCCTTCACTTTTCAGATGAAGAAACTGAAGCCTGGGGAGATTAAATGCCTTTGCCCAGAGGCACACAGTTAGTAATCAACAGTGCCAGAGCTGCAAGCAGTGTTGGATCTTTCCAGCTCCCGCTCCAATGGGCTTTCTTCCCCCAGTGCAGTTTTTACACTATCCTCCTGCAATCTTTCTCTGCGCCATTGTTTCCTCATCTACGGAATAAGAATAACAACAGTTCTGCCTACTTCACAGGGCTGTTGTGAGAATTAATGAGATAACATACGTGAATGTGCTTTAAAACCCTTGCAAACGTCAGATGCTATTTCAGATGAAAATTATTTCAGTCAAGAAAATAAATGCATACCATGAAGAATAGATAATGGAATAATTCACAAATGAGAAATGCTCTGCAGATGACTGCGAGCCCTTTACAATTAAGTTTTCAGTCAGACCTAAATACCCAATAGAACTGAAGGGAAAATAAGATTGTCTTGTGTGCACAGGGGTAAAAGAAATCAGCAGGTGCCTAATGGAAATTAGGCAGCTACATGGGGCCTAATGAAAATGAGGTTACATCGCTAAAAGCCGGGGATTATGCTATGGCCTTTATTTCCCTTCCACTGTTGCCTCATTTTCGCGACACCCTCGTCAGCAATGGAGTTTTGAGGTTATTATCTTAATGGAGATGATTGCCTTTTCTTACTCAGAGAGAAAGTGGCATGTTCAACAGAAGTGAATCCACGGAAAGAGAAATTTGTTGGGCTAACATCTAAACTATATTCAAGTTTTAGAAAACTCTGAGGAAGCAAAGATAGGAATGATGGGGGGAGAAAACAGAGGGGAAACCCATGGCTTCCTGAAATGTTTAACCTGCATGCAAACACTAAGATTGAAAGATAGGTAGAAAGAACTGAAGTCAAAAACCAGAACTACGATATTATGACTTCATTAACTGCAGGGTTGTGGGACAATGTTGTATGACTAGTATTGAGAAAGACTAGTTATTCAGGGGGATAAATTACAGCAGTGAAGAAATTTCCTTAATTTGGGCCTCAAGAGGAGAACGTCCCCAAGTAGCAAACTTTATACACAGCCACCCCCTCGTAAGCAGACCTTCGCTTGTGCACAGTTATTTATTACAGCTACCCCCCTAATACATTCACCACCACCCCCGCCAAATCCCTTTCAACCAGCAACTAAACTGTGTAGGTCACTTCATGAGCAGCACAGAGAATATCTGACTCAGCCTTTTTTCCTCACCACCTTCTTTCTGTCAGTAAAAAGATGAAGTGGTGGCAGAACAGACCTTATGTAAGATGATAAGAACTGAGACTAAATACCTGCCTTTGAAGGCCAGGCAGAAGCTTGGGAAACAGGCACTTGGGAGAAACCAGCTGCATGGGCAGGGCACGGAGTCAGGAGAATAAAACGAGAGGGGTGAGTGAAGCATAGCAATGGGGAATCCTGGAGCCAGTCATGTTCAGAGATCCAGGCAGCAAAAAGGTCTGGCTGCTGGTGTCTGGACTCCTGCTTGGAGAACAGTGTTCAAGGGCAGACAGGCAAGATCAAGGCAGAACCTCTGCTCCGGAAGAGCTGAAGCCTTGACCAGGAAGTCAGGCAGAGGCTAAGGATGTAGGAAAATAGGACAAAGACTCAGCCACTATGGTGAAGATAGCAGTTTGGTCCAAAGAATGGGGTGAAAGGCTTATTTCTGGAAATAAAGTCCGAGATCAAGACAGGGTGGCCTGCGCTAAGCGGCCCTTGATGTCCAACAGCCAAACTCTGACCTGGCTTTTTTTTTCTACTCTCCTGAGTTGGAAGAGGTCCTCAGCCTGGGACAGAGCTGAGTGGAAACAAAATTTTGATCTTGCAGTGGGACTAGCCACTCTTACACATATACCCTGGGTATATCTCTATAGTTGCACTTATTTATTTAACACTAGATAGCACTTACTATATTTCAGGCACTCTTTTACAAATTTTATAGATATTAACTCCTACAACAACCTTATGAGGTAGGTACAATGACGCTCCCCATTTTACAAGTTGACGTGGAGAAATTAAGTAACTTGTCCAAAGGCACACAGATAGGAAGTGGCAGAAGAAGAATTTGAACACAAGTACTCAGGCTCAAAGTTCACGTTTCTAACCATTATCCCACATCACTTTGCTACCTTTGTCATGATCTGTCTGTGCTTCTCTCTCTTCCCCTCTAGAGTCTAAGATACGGTCCCTGCCATAAAGAACTTGGGTCATCTCTGCATCTTCAGTGCCTAGTGCAATGCCTGGTACATAGTGGGCCTTAATAAATGCCTGACAGATGGATGGACGGATGAGTAAAGAAATGAATGAACAAATGAATACATGCTGGGCATATTAAGCACACAAACACCAGGGACTGCAGGGGCCTTGACAAAGGGAGTAACAAAGAGACAAAGTAACACTCCCCTTGACAAAGGGGACACTGAATTCGGTTAATGTGATCTGTAAGGCTGTGCAAGAGACAGCAGCCAAGATGCAAGCTGGGGAGTGGCTGGTGGAGCTGTGTGGGGGAGGTGTGGGGATGTGGCCCATAACAGGAGCTGTGGATCAGTGGCTTAAAAAAGCAGCTGAGGTCAGAGGAGGCTGGGGCACAGGAAATGGTTGTACAGTAATGTGCTACTTGTCAGTGCCCCACCTCCTACTTGCTATGTGGTATTTCAGATGCTCTGCCCCACACCTGAGAGAACACATGGATTTGGTCAACTGTGATTTGTGTGCAGAAATGACTGTCCCCATAGATCACTGTCAACAGTCTTACAGGATTGGCACGCCACAACTGCTGGGTAAAATAAGCTATAATAAGCATGGCTTGAATTCAACCATCGAAAGGACAGACCAATATTAAAAAGAGAATTGATCTGCCTGATAGCACAAAAGCCAGAAAGATCACTTCTGAAAGAAATCTTCATAAATGTATGAGCACTCAGTGGGCCCGATTTTGTTCTGGGGCACGGATGTGGGTACACATAGGCATTAAGGTAGACAGATGGCAGATTCATACGCTTCTCACTCTCCTATAATTCCCTTTCCAACCATAACCACCAAGCTAGACCATGAGTCAGAAGTCAGTAGGTATCACCTGTAATTTTAAGAGAGGGAGAAAGCAAAAGTAGCTAATGTTTATTGAGCACTTACTCGGTGCTGGGGTATATTCCAAGGGTTTCACATATATTAATTTACTGAGACTTCACGACAATCCCTACTTTACAGAGGCAAAGAAAGAGGCACGGCAAACTTAGGCAATTTGTCCAAGATCACATGGCAAAAAACTGGTAGAGTTATGCTCAAACTCAAGGCAGTGCTTAGAACCACAGCTCTACAGGGATCATCCACTCTGAGTACAGCAAGTAATGGAATGACTGGAATGTAAAACTGGCCTCTAGCAGCCACACTCAGCTCACCTTTGTTTAACCATTTGGAGGCCATGGACTGTAGGTTACCCAGAATGCTTATCCTCTACGATCAATAGAGGTAAGGGAGCATAAGCGTCCCAAAGGCATCCATAGATGGACAGTATAGTCTCAGGATAGAGCCTTCCCTAATCGTTGGTGGAGCACAAACAGATCCAAGGAATATTCTGTCCAAGACATGACAATGGATTCTGCTCCAAGCTAGGTTAGCACAAGCTATCATTTCAAGTGACTATTTTTTCAAGCCACTATTACGGTGTACCCTGGGCTCCCCAACACACTTTCTTCAGACCAGTCTTATTCAAATTAGAGAATGCCTCTGCATGACTAGGAAGCCCTTGGCATCGAATTTCCACCTTGGCAAGGAAACCGAGTAAGAAGGACCTCCTCAGCCCCTGAGGACCAAGCCCATCCAAAGCAAACAGTTCCCATAACTGTTTACGGTAGAACAACCTTCTTCCTTTAAACAGGGCAAATGTGGAAAATCACCCAGCCAGACGTTGCTTGTTATTTTAGCACTTCTGAAATTCAGGGAGGAGGCCATCCCAGGCAGAGATCCATCCCCCTCTTCAAACGGGGAATGCACAAGTTAGGAAACACATCAAATGTCCTGTTGGAGGCTGTAAAGATTTAGTTGTTCTCTAAAAGCTTGTTCTTATCATAATTACTTAAACAGTTACTATGTTTAATATCTCCACTTAACTAGCACCTCCTGGCACAGCTTGCAAATCCTCCCTACTTTTTCGTGACACTACCCAGAGGAATTTCCCATTCTGTATTCCTCTG
>NW_006781950.1:367321-375211 GCF_000442215.2 Lipotes vexillifer | reverse complement strand
GGGAAAGAGCCTTGGTTGAGTTGCTTCCCAGTCATCGGCTTCCACTGCTGGATGATTCCAAGTTTCTAGTTATAAATAAGGACTATTACGTGATTACTGACGTACTTTAAGACTACCGGTAAATTTTTAAGGAAAATATTTGCGAGTATTCACAGACCCAAGTCTGAAATTTGGTAAGCCAAAATAAGACATCTAGATGATATGAAGGTTAGCTGACAGCTTTATGAAACACCAGATAAGGTAAGTATAAGGAATATGACATAAGCTAGTCTTTGAGTGATTGGAATAAATCTATATGGATTTGAACTTGCCTCTTTTTTCTAGTGTCCCAAGAGCCAGACATCCCTTATGCAAGCTTAATCGAGCACTTACTGTTTTAAATGCTAAAATGACTAGGCCAATTAAAATAATAGATGGTATTTATTAGAGAAATGCAAATCAAAACTACCATGAGGTATCACCTCACACCAGTTAGAATGGGCATCATCAGAAAATCTACAAACAACAAATGCTGGAGAGGGTGTGGAGAAAAGGGAACCTTCTTGCACTGTTGGTGGGAATGTAAATTGATACAGCCACTGTGGAGAAAAGTGTGGAGGTTCCTTAAAAAAAAATAGAACTACCATATGACCCAGCAATCCCACTACTGGGCATATACTCAGAGAAAACCACAATTCAAAAAGACACATGCACCCCACTGTTCACTGCAGCACTATTTACAATAGCCAGGACATGGAAGCAACCTAAATGCCCATCAACAGATGAACGGATAAAGAAGATGTGATACATATATACAATGGAATATTACTCAGTCATAAAAAGGAATGAAACGGGGTCATTTGTAGAGACATGGGTGGACCTAGAGACTGTCATGCAGAGTGAAGTAAGTCAGAAAGAGAAAAACAAATATCGTGTATCAATGCATATATGTGGAATCTAGAAAAATGGTACAGATGAACCAGTTTGCAAGGCAGAAATAGAGACACAGATGTAGAGAACAAACGTATGGACACCAAGGGGGCAAAGCGGTGGGCGGGGGTGGTGGTGGGATGAATTGGGAGATTGGAATTGACTTGTATACACTAGCATGTATAAAATAGATAACTAATAAGAACCTGCTGTATAAAATAAAATTCAAAAAGAAAAACTGTATAAAAATAAATTAATAAAATAAAATAAAAGCCATTGAATTGTTTAAAAAAATAAATAAATTTGAATGTTTATAGTAAAAAAAATAGATGGTATTAAAAGTATTGGGAATAGCAAAAATATGTTTAATTTTTATTTATATGGGAGTCAATTCTAAAAATGGAAAAGACTCTCTAGACAGCACGCAAAGAGAAAAATCACTCACTTAAATCTCCATGCTCCTATACCATAAAAAGGGGGAGGGGTGGAGCAGGAATCTTTAAGAGGGACTTACTTACTTGTGTTTAAAAGAAAGTAGGGGGGCTTCCCTGGTGGCGCAGTGGTTGAGAGTCTGCCTGCCGATGCAGGGGACGCGGGTTCGTGCCCCGGTCCGGGAAGATCCCACATGCCGCGGAGCGGCTGGGCCCGTGAGCCATGGCCGCTGAGCCTGCGTGTCCGGAGCCTGTGCTCCGCAACGGGAGAGGCCACAACAGTGAGAGGCCCCCGTACCGCAAAAAAAATAAATAAATAAAATAAAATAAAATAAAGTAGGTATCTGGTGCCTTCCAGGGGTTAATTCGTGATTACCCCAGATGCTGATAACCAGTGATCCAGGAAAAAAACCTCCTGGGATGGAAATGACCATCAGAACCTCTGGCTTTTCCCTTCTATACGTGCAGTTAAGAATGAGAAGGCCTTTGTGGCAGCATTTGCATCTCTTTGTCCAACGTGAAAGGCTGAGAGGGGACATCAGTGCCGCTGTCAGATTGGCCAATGTGCTGGCCCGCAGCAGCTGCACGTGCCTCCAAAAAACCCTCCTTCTCGCCACAGATCAGCTTTTGTATTTCTAATCCCAGAATCAGGGTGCCATGCATGGAACTACAACATCGGCTGTTATCAGTCTGGGAAATAAATAGCACCAGCTTCAGGCCCCAGGCCTATCAACGTGTTTATAATTCCAAAACATGGTAAGAAAAAGAAAAAAAAAAAAAAAACCCACAAACATGTACATTTTGTATACATATTTTAAATGAGGACTGCTTGAAATGTAAAAAATGTATTTTACTCAGCTGTTGCTGCTTCTATTTGTTTTTAAAGAAAGGGAGATTAATTGTAAAGAGCCTTGGCTCTTATATAGAGAGAATTTTTAGTTTTGAGCAGAGGCAAAAAGATGAAGAAATAATAGTATAATTAATGCTGGATTATTTACAATTAAAAACAGAATTTGGAAACATATGCAATGAGTATTTAATACTCTAATGACTATTATTAGCATGCTCTTATTTTGTTTTATTAAAATACCTAATACCCTTTCCCATTCACTGTCATTTCATATTGTCATTTGCAGAGCACTGTAATAATCATTCTATTAATCACATGATTATTACAAGTTTTCAGCACTGTAGATGATTCTCTGAGACAATGTTGAACAGTGATTGCATATATATATAGACTCCAGCTTTCTCTCTTATGCCAGGTTGAAACCACCCACCACACCAAACGAAAGCCACAAATTTGTTTTGAGACACTTGTGTTTGTTTTCCATTTATTTACAAATCCTGCCTCTTCCCAGAAAGGATCTGAAGCTGCTGTTACCGTCAGTTAGTCACATCAGTCCTTAGGACTCCAACTGTTGGTAGAAACCAGTATTTCTCGTTCCTTCCTGCCTGTGGAACCTCACAGCAATCAGAGGCCTGTGCAGACTGGCTCAGATAACTGCCAGGAGAACTCGCCATTCTGGCTTCCTTCATCAGCCAAAAGTGGAGCCAGCCGAAGTCATGAACTCTATATAGAGACTATGTCTTTCTTATCAGTATGGAACAGGCAATCACTACACAAATACCCCTCCCTCTCCCAGAAAAAAAAAAAAAATACCGAACATCAGAACAGTTGCTCAAAGACACTGTGTCCTAGAGTCTGTCAACTGTTGACACAGTCAACATAATCACACTTCTGCCAGCTCACAGGGTACACATCTGTGTTCTGTCATCACTGTTCTTTCTTCTCATACAGACAGCTTTCCAAATCTAGTCTTCCCATTCACATATTTCTACTGTTCATTAGAAGCCAAAGATTTTCCAGGGAATCCCTGCTAAGTGACCCGACGGATGATCAATGTTTTGATAGCCCATAGACACAATGTTCCTTCTGGGCTATGAACTTGTCACCCCTCATTTAACCCTGGACAATTCTTATATAAGAGCTCCCAGAGAGAGGGGAAAAAAATCTGATTCCACAGAAACCGAGATTGATGACCTAAGTGGCAATTTTCTTTCCCAAGTAGGAATTAAATCAACACACTAGTTGAAACATGACCTCCAGTCCTGACATATTTTGATTTTGTGAAAATACAAAGCTACTCATTAAAGGAATATGATAGAAAGGATAACTTGATTCATTCTTAAATTTTCATAGCTTCTAGTTAGAAGCTGCTCTTCACTTTCTCTCTTCAAACCTATTGTGAAGTCTTACTGGTACAGAATAACGAGAGCACAGTTCCTCAACCACTTACTGAAGCTCAGCAGATCCTCAAGTCAAAACTTTATCCGAGGGCTTCCCTGGTGGTACAGTGGTTAAGAGTCCACCTGCTAATGCAGGGGACATGGGTTCGAGCCCTGGTCTGGGAGGATCCCACATGCCGCGGAGCAACTAAGCCCGTGTGCCACAACTACTGAGCCTGTGCTCTAGAGCCCGCGAACCACAACTACTGAGCCCACGTGCCACAACTACTGAAGCCCTCGCGCCTAGAGCCCATGCTCTGCGACAAGAGAAGCCACCGCCATGAGAAGCCTGCACACCGCAATGAAGAGTAGCCCCCGCTTGCCACAACTAGAGAAAAGACTGCATAACACAGCCAAAAATAAAATAAATAAATTTATTAAAAAAAAAAAACTTTATCCAAGAGTTCTCCTATCCTCCTTCTGCAACCAGCCTTTCTTCCTAAGGTTCAGCAAGATTCCTGATGGAAAGAAAAGCTGGCTGTGGCAGCCTACTCCTCATATTGTTCAAGAAGTGCGCTGTCAGGCTTCCCTTTCCTCCTCCGCTCCTACAGCCACTGACTATCAGCAATCTCTTCTCCAACACCAGGTTGTATCAAGGCTTTCAGGAGAACTTTTCCTCTCAAAAGAATATTATGTCCTTCACCAAAGCGACTCTATATCCAAGACCCAGCACCAAAGCTGGCACATAGGGATATCAATAAATGTTAAATGAGTGAAAGAAGGCATGAATGAGTGGTTTTCCTTCTCTGTAACTTCCCCCTTGTAACCCCAATCCCCTGAATACCCCTTCTTTAACTCTAAATACCTCTAACTAGTATCCATTAACTGTAAGAGCTTTTATAGAAGGATTGTCAGGTTGAAAGGGGGGAAAGATTCTTTAGGAATAAGGTAAAGTCAGATTGCCTTACCCTAACCCTTTATATTGTTGGGTATGTTTTTTCCACTTTCAGCATTACTTTCAATAAATAAAAATAATTACCTAATTTTATTTCAATGACGTTTCCGTTTATTATTCTTTTACGTAGAGTATCAATATTGGATATTTTATTCTCACAGATGTCAGGAATTATTTCTACCTACCCAGTCTCTAAGAACACATAAGCTTTTTAAAAATCATGATACAGAAATATTGTCTATCTACATATTTTCTATTTAACTAGAGAAGATAAATCGCTTTAAAAAAAAATAGGAGGGCTTCCCTGGTGGCGCAGTGGTTGAGAGTCCGCCTGCCGATGCAGGGGACACAGGTTCACGCCCCGGTCCGGGAAGATCCCACATGCCGCGGAGCGGCTGGGCCCGTGAGCCATGGCCGCTGAGCCTGCGCGTCCGGAGCCTGTGCTCCGCAACGGGAGAGGCCACAACAGTGAGAGGCCCGCGTACCGCAAAAAAATAAAAGAGATACAATGGTGCTGAAAAGAGTCAATAAACAGATCATATATTTCCTCTGTCCCTTTACTCCCATCCAAAAGGTCTCTGTTTATCCCTAGTAGAACTGATTAGAGGTCAAATGGTAGCATGTATGCAAATAGGGTTTGAGAGGTAGAAAGCAATATAGAAACGAAAGATATTGTTGTTGCAATCTTACTGTTATTTCCATAATCGCCAGCTAGTTAATTCAACTGAAAGGAGCAAAAGGGAGGTTTGCCAGATGATTATGTAACCATAGTTCTATTGCTTAGTCTGCAACCACTCAAAACACCATTAAAGAAAAAAGCTTGGGGCCCAAAGAGAAGCACAGAAGTAAAGAGGAGAAATCAGCGCTCCAAGATAAGGAAAAATCAATGACTCAAGTGGCTTCACATGCTAAGCCCTTTGAAGTAGCATCTTCTCTGCTATTTTCCATCAGCTATTCCAGACATTCCCCACTTCAGTACCTTACTATATGTAGTTTCCATTGGTAGTACTAACAAGTGTGAATGATACAGAAGACAAGCCACTCAATTATCTCAACAAAGGGTTTACATTAGCATGTGTGAGAAAGACGCAGATAACCTCACCAAACGGTAATTTTTTTAATGCTCAATCCATCGTGAAATAATTTCCTCTAGCTATTGCATTATTTCCATGACATTAGTAGTTGTCCTAAACATGAAAATCTGTGATCTTTGTGTAATTTGTTTTGTACACTTCAGCAAATTTTTAATAATTAATCTGGTTTCTGTCCCTGCCATTCTACTGACACTGCTCTCTTAAAAGACATCAGTCACCATCTAATCACTAAACCCCATTTCTTCTTGGTCTGTATCCTCCTTGAGCCCTCGATTGCAATCCCTGCTGTTGCTCAGCTTCTTCCTGAAATCCTCTCATATTTTATCACACTGCATTCTCCAGGTCCTCCTATTGCCCAGATCATTCCTTCAGTATCTTAATACCACTTCCTCTTCTTTCTACTGTCTCCTATAACCAGATTTTCCCTGAAAGTTCCCAGTGCTCTTCTTGTTTCTCCTGATGTGGTTTTTCTTGATGATCTTATCTCCTCCACAACTCCTACTATTATCTCTGCAGGTCCATCCACATTCCTACTCTCAAATTCTCTCTAGCTGGGCTTCCAACCACCTCTCAAACTCAGCATATTCATAGGCAAGCCTACTCTTTCTCTGGATTTCCATATTTCCACGAATGGGGCCACCATCTTCCCAGTAGCCCAGGTTCTTGGAGATTCATATTTACGACCTTCATTTAACTTTTTCTGGACATTCTTCTGCTTCAAGCCACCATGGCATATTGCATGTAAACTCACTTATGGCATCTAACACATCCTCCTTTGTAATTTAGTCAATTGTGCATTTACCTATGTTCCCTACTCTATATAAGCTCCTTGAAAAAAACATCATGCTTTCCTCAATTTTGTACACCCTGCAGAGTCTAGCACAGAGTCTGGCGCATAAGTATGTTTACTTGAGAAAGTAAACCTGAGCATTCGTCAATACATTTTATTCACGTGTTTCCACTGTCCTTTGTCATCTACAGTCAACAACACTAAACTAAGATCATACTTAATCTCAGTACTCTGAGGAAAACTATGAAAGAAACATTCTAAATAATACCACAACATGCAGAGCTCTTGCTGTACTGAATTTATTGTGTGTGCAATCCACAGTTTCAGCCATTGGTTCCATATGAAAAAAAAGTATTTTATATTTGGAAGGGACACTGGAATGTGTGGGGAATCAAATTCACGTCTCATGCAAAAGCTATTCCCTTGGTCTGCTTCCTCAGTAGTGGAATCCCTTCTCTAGTTCCCTATAATTTGCTTGTTCTGTTATTACTCCCACACGCGGTTATGAGAGCTCTGTATTGTTAAAAGCTACACTCAGAACATTGCAACGTTAATTCAGTGAAAGCATGCACCTCTGAGGGTGACTCAGCATTGTAAAGATGCCCACACTCCTGTCTTTGCTGATCACTTCACCGACTCTGGGTTTGGTGTTAACTGAGAACAGATCACAAGTTTTAGGTTTAGGGGCTGGTTTTTGTTTTGTTTGATAACAGAATAAGCAGGATAATGGCAAGTAACGAGGTCGAGCTGTCTGACATCCTGGCCAGCATTCCAGTGGCAGATGCATGGCTTTACATCCACCAATAAGAGGAGAGCAGATGTTGGGTTTGTTGTAGCCTGGGGCACTGAAAAGAAGCTTGCATCAACCTGCACTCTGACACACACTGAGGTTTAAGAAAATTTGAACAAATCATTCCACTGGTCTCTTCTTACTTGAAGGGCTATAAACAGGTAAACTGATAGATTCCTACCTCTGCTCTAAGGATTTTTCCAGATTCATCATTTTATAAAAAAAAAAAATAGGCAGTTCATGCTCAAATCTGCATTTTCAAGAGCATTTCATCCAGCTCAACAGTAAACTTTTTTTTTCTTTTGATGCCTGGCTAGTGGACAGTGTAATGCTAACATCCATACACCAACACCATTCATGTGTGAAAAGTTTAATTTACTAAGTCAATCAGGAACGCTACAACCACAGAATTGAAGACGCATTTACACCTCAAGTTTGTTTCACATCTAATAATGGTTGACAACATCTCAGGCTAATGTTTGGACATGAGCAGATTGTCGAACATTAGCCGAAAAGAGATCTCTCCCTGAAACAGTGCTGCCGGATTGTTTTTTTTTTTTTTTTTTTCCTTGCCGTTATGCGGGCCTCTCACTGCTGTGGCCTCTCCCATTTGCGGAGCACAGGCTCCGGACGCGCAGGCCCAGCGGCCATGGCTCACGGGCCCAGCCGCTCCGCGGCATGTGGGATCCTCC